>NC_142936.1:96762073-96892073 GCF_046866305.1 Octopus bimaculoides | reverse complement strand
TTGTGTCCGTATATATCTCTGCACACTTATGCATATGTGGAAGGATGGTTATCGCTTTAATTGTGGCCTGTAAGATTTTAACAGAAGTATGGATGTGTACATACACAACCATAAGCTTGTATGTCTACACACACCTGTATAGAGTCACGTGTATATAGACACACATTACAAGCTGAGCCTCTGGAAGGTTTTACACATTTTAACAGATTTTCATAATTTTTTTTCAACGACTTGTGACTGAATTAATTAATCGTGATATTCATAGCTTTGTGGAGCACAGCGTTTTGTGTTGAAAAATCCAATTTGATAGGAAAAAATCAAAGCTTTGACATGTCAACGGGAGATGGACCTTCGAGTCCCACGGGAAGCCTTCGACTTTTTCTGTTCAAAAGGGTCATTCAACCCAATATTTACATGCTATGGTTTATAACTTTATGTGTTTCGCGATCCACTGTTCCCACCCAAAATCCTTTCACGTTCTCTCGAAAGTTTATAAATTCTCTTGACTTCAGCAATATACATACATACGAACATTCATACACACACACACACACACACACACACACACACATATTTATATATATATATATATATATATATATATATATATATACACACATGTGGATTTGTATAAATGTTGTCGTTGTTGGCACTCCGTCGCTTACGACGTCGAGGGTTCCAGTCGATCCGATCAACGGAACAGCCTGCTCGTGAAATTAACGTGCAAGTGGCTGAGCACTCCACAGACACGTGTACCCTTAACGCAGTTCTCGGGGATATTCAGCGTGACACAGTGTGACAAGGCTGACCCTTTGAATTACAGGCACAACAGAAACAGGAAGAGTGAGAGAAAGTTGTGGTGGAAGAGTACAGCAGGGTTCGCCACCATCCCCTGCCGGAGCCTCGTGGATCTTTAGGTGTTTTCGCTCAATAAACACTCACAACGCCCGGTCTGGGAAACGAAACCGCGATCCTATGACCGCGAGTCCGCTGCCCTAACCACTGGGCCATTGCGCCTCCACAGATTTCTATGTATAATAACGCACATATACGCATGTATTCATATAATAATAGCAAAAGCTGTAACAACAACACCAATTCACTCTCACTTCTCATTAAACACTTCATCCAAATCCTTTCTGTTCAGAAATGCGCTGCTCTGTGTTTCTTGTGTTTCCGACCAGCAATTTAAAGGGTTACAAAACGCATTGGTCTTACTTGTCAGGAAGTCCCACCTCTTTCAATTAAGTTGTGCATATCCGCCATTGACAAGAGTATGAACTGCTTTGTTAATTCTTATTTGAAGTATATCTGTAGCGTTGGGAAGTTCTCCCGCCCTTGCTCCAGTGACGCATCCAGGCTGTGACTCTGTACGGGGAAAGGAGTGAACCAGCATTGTGCCGCTGTCCCTTTTCAGCTGAGTAGACGGAGATAACGTGAAATGAAGTGCCACGCTCAAAGCCACAGCACGTTGTCCAGTCCAGAAATTAAACCTACGACCATACAACCAAGGGTTCAACATACTGACCAACATACTGACCACAAGGCCTTTAGATTTACGGATGAGTAACTTGTACAACAAAAGCAAAATGAGAAAATTCAATTTCAGTATCTTAAAAGTGTGCGTCTATTCCTCCTATGTATGTGCTTCATTCGTTATATATATTATAAATATTGTCTCGATATAATAGAAACGTTTTAGTGGGAGAAAACCTTTTCTTTGGCCCAACATTAATAACGTTGATTTTTGTGATTTCTATGCTTATTTCTATTTGCTTACTATTAGCAGTGTGTGTGGCGTCACAGAACACTGCGTCTTAGAGTTCGCTTGGATTGGCATACTTCTGACAATAATCGTTGTTAATGTCCTAATGGTCTCTTTTATTTCTTGTTGGTTTTATTAAAACAAAATCTTTTTTATATTAGAGAATAAAGATGCTGTTGCAAGGGAATGATGCCAAAAGTTTTCATCAACTAATGTTATTTATATATAAAGAAATGATGTTTTATAATCGCAACACAGTATTGCAAAAAAAGGCTCTGTGAACGTCTTCACAGCATAGCAATCGCTTCTCGTTTTCAAGCTGTTAAAAAGTTTCTCCACCGCAGTCATCATTGTCTACTCACAGGAGTATGGAATCTGTGCCTTGTAATTGATGTTGCTATTGGTGATGATGGCTTAGTATTTATTGAGCGCTGGCATGACAGTATAGTAACAATTTCGCACCACAACCCCATGGTAACGTGTTGAGGTGCCGACATATTCGGCAAGTGTCTTCCACTATCGATAAAAGTTCATCAATGTTGCGCTGGCAACCTTTTTTGTAGTTGGAGAGAGAATATGAGGAAACGTCGTATATCTATCTATCAATCTATCTATCTATCTATCTATCAATCTATCTATCTATCTATCTAACTGGCAAAGGACCACAAGTTATATGTAGTGGTGGAAGGAAGGCGGCCACGTTGTTATGTATGCGGCAGCGAGGCACACCTCAAGGACAGTTGCCCAACCGCCGCCAACCAAAAAAAGCAACAAGGGCAACCACCAAAACCCGGAAAAAAACCCCTACTACCAACACCACCATCAACAATCAAAACAAGAGAAACACAAGCAACACTGGCAACTGAGAAGACAACAGCATCTGCAAAAACAACAAGTGAGGAAGCAGGGGAAAAGAAAGAAAATTCCAAGACTGTTTCCCCCTCCCCCACATCACACACACCTCACACAAATAACAAGCCATCAGCACCAACAAAAACAGCAACACAACCACTCACACAAGCACACACAGACGCTCACAATTTGCCCCTACCCCCTTCCGATTCCTCAGAACCTTCGTCGGAAGATGAAAGTAATGAGGAATGGCAAATAGCCCAGAAAGGAAGGAGGAAGAGGAGCAAGAAAAGAAAAGCAAACACAAACAAAGCAGGGAGATACACAACTCCCGAAAACACTCCAGACACCAACACAAGCACACACAACTACAACACAAGCAACAAAACCCCAAAAGCAAGTACACACACAATGCTCACTGCCATCAACACAAAAAACTCAGAGTTGATGGAATACATCAACACAAAAACAAACATAACAAACGAAGACATAAAAACCAGCAACCACCCATACACAACACCGCCAGAACACATCAAAATACTACACATAACACCAACCCTGCACCACACACTAAAATCTATTTTTCCAAAGGCAGTTGGCAAATGCCAAAAATACCTGGCGAAAAAACTATATAGTGATCTCCTCGAAGAAAACCCGAAGGAGGAGACACAAAAACTCTCAAACGGTAAGTGACTCTCTTTATAAAACTTTAACACTCAAATCAAAATGATGCTCAAGATTGGTTGTGTAAATGCGCGTGGCTTGGGGTCCCCTTGGAAACAAGGGTACCTCCTAAATGACATAAAGTCACATAAACTAGAAATCATAGCCATAAGCGAGACCAGACTCCATGATACGCGGGCCCTATCGTCCATGTTTGGCAGACAGTTTAACATTTATTTTTCTCCCTGTCTGCCGAGAATGGGCGGTAGTGGCACGGCGGTACTCTTTCGCAAGAGTCTGGATCTCGAAGTAAAGACAGTATTCATAGACCCGGAGGGTAGATTGGTTGTTCTGGATGTCGATGGCAGCGATGGGTGTGCTTTTCGACTCATATCAGTATACGCACCACCTTTAACAGGTAGGCCGGATTTCTTTCGACGTCTAGAAGTATTCCTAGGAACGTCTCGTCCTTTACTTTTAGTGGGGGATTGGAATGCTACCTTGGACACGCATCTAGACTATGTTGGCAGAGATAGGAATAGACGGGGATGCAAATGCCTCAAAGACCTGCTCAGACGCTTTCAACTGTCTGACAGGTACCGACTCGATTACCCGAATGCGCCAATGTGGACATGGACAAACCGCATCGGGTCGTCGAGATCGTATCTAGATAGAATACTGTGTAGGAGAGTAGATAGAGATAGCATAGGGTGTCCACAATTTCACATAGTCAGCTACACGGATCACAAACTTGTGACGTGTACGCTAGACTTAGATAAGACACATAGGCAGGGCTCCGGTTACTGGAAACTAAACGCGTCTTTCCCGTCGAGACCAGTTTTCAGAGACCGGATTAGCACGTTAGTAAAGAGGGCTTTGACAGGAGCCATCATCAATAACAAATGGTGGTTTGCCCTCAAGAGAGCAATAAAAGCAGAAGCGGTTAGGTATAGCAAATCACTAGCCATAGACAGAAACAGAGTAGAGGGTGAACTAGTTAAGAAGCTAGAAGAGGCAATTAGAAGTGGCATCGCATCCGACGTTTTGGCGGCGAGGTTGGCCCTTGACCAACACTTCAACGCCAAACACGAAGGGTGCGTTGTCAGGGCTAGGATGCGTGCTCTAAGAAACGAAGGTGTTGGAGCCGCACGAGAGGCCCGGGTGGCGGAGGCGCAACAGGGCAACAAAGCCACCATTCGGTCTCTGGTGGACGAACAGGGGCGCGAACTGCTCGAGCCAAGCAAAATGTGTGAGGCCTTTCAGCGGCACTTTGCTCGACTGTTTGGGACGAATGGCGAGCGAGAACGCAGGGTGGACTTCAGTGCCTACCTGCACAGCCTGCCACGACTCTCGGCAAGAGAGGCGGAGTGCTGCGAAGGTGCCATCACGGCGGCGGAAGTGAGGGACGCGATGGCGGGATGCTCGAGGGACAAATCCCCGGGTTTGGATGGTCTGCCCTACGAGCTTTACAACTGTAAGCCAGACTTGTTTGGAGACGTCTTGGTGGCGGTGTACTGCAACTGGCAGCAAAACGGGAGCATTCCCGGTTTTGTGAGTCGAGGAGCCGTAACGCTGCTGAAGAAAGATCCAAACAAGGGGGACGTCATAGATAACTTTAGGCCCATCACTCTGCTCAATGCAGACTTGAAAATTTTGGCCAAGGTGTTAGCCAAGCGGTTGGCGCTTGTCATCGAGAAACTGATCGGCAAGGCGCAAACGTGCGCGGTGCCGGGCAGGAGCATCCATGACAACCTCCATCTGATGCGCTACATCATAGAGAGGGTAGTTAAGGAACCTGGCATGGGTGGGGCCCTGATCAATTTAGATCAATCGAAAGCTTTCGATAGGGTAGACCATCAATACTTGGAGGCTGTCCTCATAGCAGCCGGCTTCGGTCCCATTTTCCGCGGCTGGATGGCTGCCTTGTACAGAGGCATCCGTTCGGTAGTTCGCGTCAATGGGCATCTATCAAGACCCTTCGACATTGCACGTTCGGTCCGTCAGGGATGCCCCCTCTCGTCGCTTCTGTACGTGTTGACTCTCGAGCCACTACTGCGGAAGCTGGCGACGCTGAGGGGCATCCCGCGAGAGTTGGGATGCGGGACGAGCGTGTCGGCATACGCGGACGACGTCACCGTCATAGTGTCTAGCCAAAAGCACATCGAGCTTGTCGGCGAGACACTGAGAGACTACGAAGCGGTAACGGGAGCGAAAATCAACCGGGATAAGTCAGTGGGCTTGCGGCTCGGCACCTGGAGAAGCAACCCCATGCCGTCAAGTAGCGCCTCCGTCGTGGGACGTTGGACTGACGGTCCGGTTGAGATGCTCGGGGTCTGGTTTGGTCCAGACCTCCAAACGGAGAAGAACTGGGACGAGATAACGAGAAGGGTGGCCACTCTAGCCCGGCAATGGGCCGAGAGGAAGCTTTCCCTGAAAGGTCGGGCGGAGGTGGCGAACACGTACATCGCGTCCGTCATCTACTACCGCCTGACCGTCGTTCCTTGTCCCGACCCTACCATCACCAAACTGGAGCGCATCCTCTTCCGCTTCTTGTGGAAAGGAAGCGTTCCGATGGTTAGGCGATCCGTTTGCTGCCAACACCCGTTAAAAGGAGGACTGGGCATGCCGTGGTTGATGATGCGCAGACACGCGCTGAGACTGCGACATCTCCGGCTCTACGTAGACAGCGGTGAACAGGTGTGGTCACCGTTTGTGCGGCGCGCTTTCCCGCAGCTCGTCTCCATGACCGAACTGCAGTCATGGATCAAGAAGAGGCCGAGGAAGGGCGAATGGCACCGCGAGTGTCGCGCTGCTCTTCGGCAACTCCAACAACCCGGGTCAACCTTGAGCGACTGCATCACAACTAACGCATTCTATAGTGGATTAGTGGAGGGAAGGTACGACGACGATCTCGGGGCGAACCTGGGCGTCGACGAGGAATACCTGACTCGCCTGTTTAAGACGACCTTCGGGCCGGGACCTATGGACAACTTCCAGAGATCCCTGGCCTGGCAGTGCTATCGAGAAGCACTACCCGTTCGGGATAAGCTCTACAGGCATGGCTCGAGAAACACGGGGCCGACCTGTCCGAGATGCCGGCAGAGCGACGAAACCGTTCTGCACGCACTCGTACAGTGTCCCACCATTTCCGAGCTGTGGGCTTACGTCGAACAACTGCTATCGCGTGTGGGACGAGTCGGTCTATCAGCCGAGTCTATCGTGAATATTGTCGCGCCTCCTTCCTTTAAACGGGAAGGAAGAGCTATTTTCATCGTACTTGTGGCTATGGCGAAAGAATGTGTATGGTGGACGCGTCTGAAAGGTCTAGAGACAAAGACTTTCCTCTCTGGGCAATCTCTCATCAACTTCTTCAAGTATCACCTGAAGAGGAAGTTGAGAGTAGAAAGGGAAGTCTTGTCTAGTGAATGCTTCAAAAAAAGATGGGTGAATGTAGCAAGGATGGCACGTGTGAACGACGGAGCCATCTTGAGCATAACCCTATGAACAAGAAAAAAAAATAAAACAAAAAGGCAAAAGAGAGTCACTTACTGTTATAGTTTCTTCAATGAGAATATTGACCAAGGTTACCGTGGTCTTTTCCGTGGGCTTTTCCTTCCACGGCTAAACCTAAACTGTCCTCCCCTCTTTTTACACGAGAACATTACTGTGTGATACACGATCCCTATTGATCGGCCTTTCCTTTTCTTTTTTTTCGATCCCTTTTGATCGAACTGCCCCTTTTTCCCTTCCTACGATCCCTTTTGATCGACACCACCAATTTCTTTTTTTTTTTTTTTTTTTTTTTTTTTTTCCTTCCTTCCCCCTCCCAAAAAGAAAAGCTCTACATTGTATTTGTCCCATCTTCGTTGAGCCCTGTGTGGCTAATAAAAGAAATGTATCTATCTATCTATCTATCTATCTATCTATCTGTCTGTCTATCTATCTATCTATCTATCTATCTATCTATCTATCTATCTATCTATCTGTCTGTCTATCTATCTATCTATCTATCTATCTATCTATCTATCTATCTATCTGTCTGTCTATCTATCTATCTATCTATCTATCTATCTATCTATCTATCTATCTATCTATCTATCTGTCTGTCTGTCTGTCTGTCTATCTATCTATCTATCTATCTATCTATCTATCTATCTATCTATCTATCTATCTGTCTGTCTGTCTGTCTGTCTGACTGTCTGTCTGTCTGTCTGTCCGCCCGTCCATCCGTCTGTCTGTCCGCCCGTCCGTCCGTCCGTCCGTCCGTCCGTCTGTCTGTCTGTCTGTCTGTCTGCTTGTCTGTCTGGGACACCGCCTTAAAGAGTTTTTTTGTCAAATTATTTTTTAAAAGCCTAGTACTTAATATGGCGGTCTCCTATGCCGAACCGCTCAGTTCCAGGGACGTAAATACAGCAACACCGGTTGTCAATTGGTGGTGGGGGACAAATACACACACACACACATGCGACGGGCTGCATTCGGTTTCCATCTACTAAATCCACTTACAAGGCTTCTGTTATAGTAGAAGAAGTTGCCCAAGATGCCATACAGTGGAACTGAACCCGGAACCATGCGTTAGAGAAGCAAACGCCTTGCCACACAGCAACGCCTGCGCCTATGTATATATAACATTCGCTGTATATTCATAGCGAAATATATAAAGAAATGTCGGTATCAATATTATGTAGAAGGTTCGAGTATTTGTGCATACATGTATTATATATAGGCGCTTATGTTGCATACACCTACCCCCATCTATGGTGCGCCGTAGCACAATGTATATATGTATTTATAAAGGAACCTGTGCACGTTTCTCTGTGTTTGTTTTGTATGCATATGTACCTGTATGCATATCTATGTGTATGCAGATGTATGTGTCCGTCTGTGTTACGCCTGCGTGCTTTATTCGTCCATTGGCAGAAGTAAACTCATTCATATGTTTCACAATTACATTAAGTTTGTTTCATATATTCTTGAAAATCTTCGTGTGATGTGTTTATATTTGCTATTTCTATATGTTGAAACTGTTTACCAGGGGTTATATATATATATATATATTTCGTTGGAATTTCGAGTGTGTGTGTGCTTCATTTATTATCACAAATAAATTTATTAAAATTCATAGAATTCACAGCGTGAGATTATGGAAAATAGCCATTTTGAATTATTCTCCAGCTGAAGTGATTCTAAACAGATTGATTTCGGGATTTACATTGTATTGCTCTGAAGAATAGTAGAATGGGAATGTGTGTATGAGATGACTTACGAACTGTTTTTTGGCCTCCAGCAGATGGTTCTCTAATTATATATATACATACGTAAACACATATACATACATATATACGTGTGTATATATGCATGTAGACAGAAACACACACACACAGATATGTATGAGCATGTATACACATACACACACATATAATGAGTAAAACAGCTAGTTTTAAATCTCTGAAATACACACACACACACACACACACACACACACATATATATATATTTATGTATATATATATATATATATATATATATATATATATATATATATATATATATATATATATATATATATATATATATATATATACTTTATCAAAAAGCAACAATATCACAAAAACTGTTACTCAGAGTTTCACGTTTCCGTTCGTCGGACAGTTTTGTATATATATATATATAGGGAGAAAAAGAGAGAGAGGAGAGAGAGTGAAAGAGAGACAGAGAAGGAAATATTTGAAAGTGAGTTTATACATGATATATATAACAAATATCATATAGCAAATATATATATATCAGTTTTACTCCATATCTAACTACATACATGCGTGCATGTACACACACACACACACACACACACACACACACACACACACACACACACACACACACACACACACGCACACACACACATACACACACGCGAATAAAATAGAGAAGTAATGCACCGAAATGTTTATGATAAAGCTTGAAGGTAAAAATGGTAGGTAGTCAACCGGTTTCACCCTTTTATTAATATTCATGACTTGATAACCAAAGATGTTATGACTTCATGATTTAATAGCAAAGCACATACGCAGATGCACACACACACATACATGAAAACCAATGCTACACAAAGACCCATGTTTCACCTAATTTCTACTAAGTGCCTGATGGAGCTTTCTAGGGTCTCGACAGCATATTTGCTTAACTAAATGAGCCAAAGTTTTTGTGTCCGCACCGAATAACATCGTTTCCACGGAAATACAAAGTAATTTTGTTGCTGTTATTTAAATGTTAGATACGGTCGCTCGACCTGTTAGATTTTAACAGGTCAAACTTCCGCATAGAGGTTTCTTTGAATGAACCAATCTTGTCATATTATCGCTAAATGATATGGAACTACGAAAGGATTTGAGCTCATACATAGAAGTTCGTTGCTAAATATTGTGATGTATTTAATTTGTTACTCTAACGTTTCAGCCAGTCTCCACAAATTTGTGCTTAAAACGAATTAAACATTTGTTTTTAGCCATTCTCTGCTGTACACCAGAGCAGTCCGCCCACGCCCATCACGCCCATGTATAGTCTCTTTAGATGGTTTTTGTTGCATCATTGATGTCTTAGTGGCAAAGAAATGGGAGCAGACCTTCCGATCCTATCACAGCGTAGTGCAGTCGTTTTTCGGAGAGCCAGGGACATAAAAAGAGAGAAAGAGAAAGAGAGAAAGAGAGTAGAGAAAAAGAGAGGAGAAAAGGAGAGAAATAAAGAGAGAGAAAAAGAAAGAGAGCAAGAGGCAAGGAGAATCAACTTCATTGATTGGCGTTTCGTTTATCGTCTCCAGGAGTATGAAAGGCAACATTGACCACCTGGAGATTTGAACTGGGAACGCAAAGAGCCGGACCAATCAGTTATTGTAGAATTAAAGGCTTTGTTGGGCCTACATCAGAAAACATTATCCTATGACTACTCATTATGGATGTAAGAATTGCTTTCTTAAGAAAAGTAAAGATGGTTGTTCTCTTGGTCACACGTAGCGATATGATCAGAGTTGCAGAACAGAGGCAGAGTAAAGTTAAATGGTTCATAGGTTTATTATGCTGGTAAGAAGGAAAGACAGATTGGTTTGTGTGTTTGCAAGATGCAGAAAGCGATTGCAAGTCTTTAAAGCTGAAAACCTTTGATTCAAAGTGATTCGATTTTGTTTATGAAATTTCCACAGAAGACATAAATAATACTTTGTTACATGCAAGGAAAGTTTTATCGTGTTTAGCTGGGTTTTAGGGAGTGTGGGTGTTCTTATTGTTGTTGTTGTTGTGATGGTGGTGATGTTGGTGTTATTGTTTGGCTTCATATCATCTCTGACTCAGTAGATGTATGATCTATGACATTACAGCCACAACTTCTGCGTTAATCTCTGTTTACCAAAGATGGCACGATAAAACCTGTCTAAATACCGTCTTTCACCAGAGTAGAATATAATGTTAGGGAGATTTCACTTCTACTTCTAGCATACCACACGGCCATGTAGAGGCTCTCATACGGGTTTGCGCTGTGCGTGACGGCATTAGCAGGGAGTGTAATTAATTATGGTAAAAGGACTGAATAATTGAATTTGATTTTGTGTTTTGGATTAATTACATTGATATTTTTATTAGCCGACTAATTACGACCTTTCTTCAAAAGCGAGACAATCTTATTCGTAAATATATTTGTGATTTTTGTTATTGAATAAAACAGACGAATTGTCTATAGAGATAATTTGTTGTTGTCGTTGTTGTTGTTGAGCCCCAGGTCAACCATAATCGAAAAGAGCTATGATACAAGACTTCGCGACATGACTGTCTGTTGTTATGTTAAAGATTCCATTGTAGAATATATTCTTTGGTTAAGACGGCTGAGGGTGTGTTTCGAAAGAGATATGGACGGTATCAAATCTACAAATAAAAGCAGGCTTATGGGTCGTTTTTATGATAGAATTCACTATCAGTCCTTTCTAGTTTCAATATTTTTTATGCATGCACGAAAGTACATACATTTCCCAACCACTGCATCTGCTTGCCGGAATTCGTTTCCACATCCTTGATCAGGGCGTTAGGATCAATTTAGGCAGCTATGTGAAACTGCTGGAGATTGCGGTCAACCCCTGGCTGGAGGGGGTTGCTGCTGGAAGTCTAATGTGTGTGGCAGTAGGATTCAGCTCCTTCCTATGCCACAAGAAAGTGTCAGAAGTACTTGTAGGAGAATTTCTACGACTTCACTATCTCCAATGTCTGGCCTCTCAATTCCTTCGAGTGTAATCCTATGGAATACTATGAGCAGGGCGTGGTTGAAAAAGACACCAATCGCTCTGCATGCAGCCTCATGGCCGAACTGGTGACCAAGATCAAGGAAGCGTTCGAAGAGGAATGCATGCGTCATGAGGTCGTGGTAGAAGCTGACGGCGATTATTTTGAGTAAACTGTTATTTCCCGGTCATAATCTAGTTGATATTTTTGGAATCTTTTTTAAATGCATATATTTATACATAAATATATATTATTTCCGTGGAAAATACTTGCCATTTTAAACATCTTTGCTTCTGAATGTCCTGCAGTCTACGAAGAACTTTAGCGATTGAAGCAAGTTAGTGCTAAATCCAGTGAGTATCGGTGTTGTGGAAGAATCTTTTAATCCTGACACACGTGTAAACGAAGCATTGCGTGGAAAGTGACCAGCTTTGGTAAACAGAAAAGGTGTAATTCTTCAGCATCAGAATACAATGGCTCACTCTGCAAAACAAACCCAGGAAAATTAAGATCGTTAGGAACTACAACTCCTTTCGCATCCGCAATACTCAACGGATTTAATCCCTTCGGATTATCAGTGGATTCCATCGCTAGAGCAATTCATAGAAGAAAAGAGCTGTGATGATAAATTAGATCTAGACGTCATTTCCAATTATTTTAATGTCACATGTCTTGGTTGGTTGACTTACATCTGACTTTTAACTTCTTGTAGTAAAATAGATAATTATTTACTGAAGACCGTTCCATACCAAATATATCATATATCATATATACATTTGAATGTATGGCATTATGTATAGGTATGATTGTGTGGTATCTATACCTGAATCTGTATGCCTCTGTATATGAATATTATCACACACACACACATGTGTGTATACACACACATGAATGCTGTTTAGAAGGAGTGCATCAACACAATCAATTAGTAAAGTTCTCAGTCGATACGAATCTAGTTGATTCTATTTTGATAGAACGAGATTTAGTTACTTGTAAAACTGTCCTCATATGAAACCTAACAAGAAATTGTAGTATATTAATATCAATACAGCTATCCTCTTATACAATATATACAAAAACATTAATTCTAAATATGCAAAAGTAGAAGACGAAATATCTTATGGTATAGTTCTTTGTGTAGTTTAAATGTTCGTTCTAATGTCACCAGAATTTTTCAAAACCTTAGAAATAAACTTTACCCCTAAGATCATAAATAACATGAGACCTTGAATAGAAATAATATTAAGGTGTGCCACCTTTGCATATATATTTCATAATTAATATATAAAATTAAAGAAGATACTCCACTCCAAGTTACCGCCTAGTGGGACTGAACCAGGAACCATGTGGCTGGGAAGCAAAATTCTTACCACAGAGCCACGCTTGCAACACCAGAGATATGTCTGTTTCTGAATACCAACTGGAGAAAATAGTCTCCACTCGAAATAATAACTTTACTATTGTCTGAGAAAAAATATGAAGACAAAAAAGGGGGAAAAAAGAACCCGTTATTCAGGAAGGTGGCTGCTACGAATGAGTAAACGGTGGCGTGAAACTCGGAATAATGATTTACGAATCTTCTAATAATCATACAAATATAGAGTGAGTGAGAGAATGACTGAGTGAGAGAGAGTGAGTGAGAGAATGACTGAGTGAGAGAGAGTGAGTGAGAGAATGACTGAGTGAGAGAGAGAGAGAGAGAGAGAGAGAGAGAGAGAGAGAGAGAGAGAGAGAGAGAGAAGGAGAAGGAATAAGTAATATACATAACTAGTTATGTAAATATAAGACTGGTGATGTAAATATGTATTGAATATATACATTCGCTTTTCTCTTTACACACAGAGACACTCCTCATTGCAATATTGCAATGTATATATATATACATGTGTGTATATATGTATGTATGTATGTATGTATGCATGTATGTATGTATGTATGTATGTATGTAAGTATGTATGTATGTATGTATGTATGCATGTAAGTATGTATGTATGTATGTATGTATATATATATATATATATATATATATATATATATATATATATATATATATATATATATATATATATATATATATATATATATATATATATATATATATATATATATATATATATATATATATATATATATATATATATATATATTTATATGTATGTACTAGAGGAAGACATAAGCTTTGTATGGTTATGCGAGATAATATTTAAAAAAATGAACACATCAACGCAGTGCAACGAAGCGGATTAGAAGAAGACATAGCGAAGCGTAAACAAGGTAAATACAGAGTAAATAAGTATATTCTTGTGCATATATACTTGCGTAAGCAGATACATCTTCCCACTCAGGAGAATATACACGCATTCACGCCTCTATATACAAATACACACACACACAAACACACAAAATATAGATATATATTCGCAGGCATTAATAGTAAAAGAATTTGAATACATATATATGTACTTATACGTATTTATACGTTTGGTTAGAGCGAACCATACACACTGCCATATAATACAAGTAGTTAATAATAAAAATACATACATACATACATACATACATACATACACACATACATACATAAGGAACGAAACGCCACAAAGATCAATCACAAAAAATAAAAAATAAATGGCTTGATGGGACTTGAAGCTCTATTCTTTGCAACGCAACTGTGAGTGATACGGTATTATGTTTACAATTCACCCAAGACTAGGCCCTCGTACAATGCGTCCCCTACAAAGGTCGAGATCACATCACATAAGATTGCGACACAATTTCTTCATTGCAAATGGTCCTGCTCTTTTCAAACGGTACCTGGACAAATTCCTCCAGGAAATACCGGATAAACCACCTACACCTGGATACGTCTCAACCAACAACAACTCTCTGCTTGATTGGTCCATGGAATCCCGAAATAATTAACTAAAAGACTTTTCTAGGGGGTGCCATTGAGTTAGTCATGGCCTGGGCCAATAATATCCATACTCCTTTACTATTATATCTATACTCTTTTACTCTTTTACTCTTTTACTCTTTTACTTGTTTCAGTCATTTGATTGCGATCATGCTGGAGCACTGCCCTTAGTCGAACAAATCGACCCCAGAGCTTATTCTTTGTGAGCCTAGTACGTATTCTATCAGCCTCCTTTACCGAACCGCTAAGTTACGGAGACGCAAACACACCAGCATCGGTTGCCAAGCGATGTTGGATGGGGGACAGCCACACAAACACATACACAGACATACATACACATATATATACATATCCGACGGACTTCTTCCAGTTTCCGTCTACCAAATCACAAGGCTTTGGTCGGCACGATTCTATAGTAGAATTCACTCGTACATATCATCACAGACAAAGTTCATGGACAAAAATATTTTCTTGAGAAAATAAATATTCAAATAAGTAAACCATGATATCATGAATAGCGAAAGCGAAACCGGTCGATATATTAAAAATTATATTAAAACTATGTAAAGTGTGTGTATTTTCCTTTATGGTGGTTGTCTACCTCTTATGCAGTGTTTGACCACCTCCTGTACCTACATCTTAGCATCATCATGGCATCTGATGTGGCTTTTTAAACCAGACAATGTCCTGAAATGACACCCGCATAGATTGCACCACCCATTTGGACCACCAAGAGCTGTAGATAAGTTCTGCTCTTTGTGGATCTTAACATGTCTTTTGAGGCCTCCGGTGGATTTGCAAACCTTCTGGCATACACTGCATTCAAAGGTTTGCACAGACATTTAGGCAGAATAGTTGGACTTTTAAATACCTCCATAGTTCCAAATATAGTGTCTGAGTCTCAGAGTGGCACTCGTTCTTCCAGGAGCACAGCTGATTGTATTTTTACTGTCAGACAATTGCAAGGAAAGTGCATTTAACAGAGTCTTGCTCTATACCATTGCTTTGTTGATTTGAGCAAAGTATTCGAGATACTGTTAATCGAAATGCTCTGTGGCTAATTCTAAGGAAAGTAGGTTGCCCAGAAAAACTTTGTAAAATATATATATATGCATATATATATATATATATATATATATATATATATATATATATATGTGGCCTGTGTGTTTTCTATACTCTGATTATTATTATTTTTTGTCTACGTTTTGTTTGCAACGTCCTGTACCCAGATATGCACCTATATATATAGGTAGATGTAGGTATGCACATACTTGTACATATATATGCATATACTCATATATTATTTGTTTTATATATGTATATATATATGTATTATATAAAGACAGAAAGTCACGGTGGTGCTCCAGCATGACCACAGCTACTTGGCTGAAACCCATAAATAAATAAATAAATATGCGTTATATATATATATATATTCATATATATGTATGTATGTAAACATATATGTATGTATACATATACATATATATACATGTATACATATACATACATACATACATACATACATACATATATATATGTATATACACACACATATATATTGTATATGGGTATACACCTCAACAGCCTACACACACATATATACGTTTAGAAGTATATGTACATATATGCCTGTTTATACACTCACTCACACACACATACGTACATACATGCCTTTGTACATACAGACAAACACAGAAAGACTCATATACACACATACACACATATACACGGCCGCAACTCTCTTATTCCTATACATTATCTCCGAACACTCACGCAGAGAAAAATCAATCTTAACTATTTACTGAAATTTTAAAAATTTCTTTACAAAGACTGAATGTAAAAAACAAAAACAAAACTGAACTGAGTCGATTTAATGAACCAATGTAAATTACTGCTATTTATTGCGGGAATCAATGTGAAGCGGGGGTCGGGGTTCGATGCGGTCACTCGCTGTGGAAGGGTTACAAAGTAAATTCCTCTCAGGTCATTCCATGTTGTCGCAGAAATGATAATTAGGCAGATTGTGGTATTCCTGGGAAGCACATACCGGAATTGTCTTTATCGGTGTACGATGCTTCCGAAAATACGAAATTACACACACACACACACACACACACACATATTTATACATGTATAATATACATTCACATAGACAAATAGACATGCATATGTGTATGTGTATGTGTACAGACACATACACGTATATATACACATATTCTTATGCATATATATATGTATACGTATATACGTATTTATACGATATATATATATATATATATATATATATATATATAATTTTGAAGTTAAGCAACAAAAATTCAATAGGTTATAGCAGTACGTACATTTCGTACAAGCTTCATTTATTCATGTAGTGATAACACTACATAAAATACAATGAAAATGTACTCCTCAGTTGCATAAAGGAATTTCATTTTAGAAAGTCATTTTGAAGATGTTTGCAAAAAACAAGAGTAAGAGAAGAAAACACATCTCGACTATGCTGCTGTTTCACTGTTGATTAAATCTATATTATTATTATTATATATATATATATATATATATATATATATACGCATGTACATATATTTTCGCCTGTGTGTATGTATGTATGTATGTATGTATATATATATATGTATGTATGTATTTATACGTTTTATATCAACCCATTCATCCATCCATTCATTCATTAATCTATCTATCTATCTATCTATCTATCTATCTATCTATCTATCTATCTATCTATCTATCTATCTATCTATCTATCTATCTGTCTCACTCTTTGTCTATATAAATATATATACATACATACATGCATACATATACACACGCACACCCACAAATGGCTCTTTTCGATCATGGCTGAAAGCGCAACCCTGAAAGAAATATTTTCTTCAGAAGCCTAACCGTTTCCCATTCCCGGAAATTTCCTCCCTCTTTGGCATCAATAAGAAAGGCCAGAGACGATACAGTTTGGTCTCAGGTATTAGTAAGAACAGCCGTGTTTCGAAGAGGTCATTACAATACCTCTAATATCTCCTCCTGCTCACACAACATACACACACACATACAGACACACGCACACAAACGCACATAGAGAACTAACTCACACACATATGTACATATAAACGGGGTGAGAGAGAAAGAGAGAGACGCGCATGCGCACTTAGGCATTCATTGCACATTTTAATTTCAAGACGATTCTAGAAATATTTCTATTTTGAGGTAAATATTTGGTTGGAAAGAAGGTCCTGTCGCATTTTATTAATGGAGAGACACAAATGCTACTTTGATGTTGGTATATTCGATCAGGATAATATTTCCTCTCCTTATTCACAACATAATCTCAGCTAATTCGCAAATTTTTGATTCCTTCTAGTTTCGAGGTAAAGAACTACTCCAAACCATTTTCCACCTCTACCAAATCCTTCGATATAATGTTGCCACGACTTGGACCACACAGAACTGGCTACGTTGTTAGAAATCAGACGTAAAGTCGCGAAAACAATTCTTAAAGTCTAATTTTATGTTAATTTATATTAAGAAAATGAAAAAGTTAAGAAAAATGAATCAACTTTTATTGTTTGCTACAAATCGTCTGTCTCAGTAATCAGATCAACTTAATTCCTCAGCAGCTGCTGCTGCTGGAGTTGCTCGAGATCATGTTAACTGAATTAATTTTACTTCTCGACGAAGATGTATTCGTGTTGAGCTTAATATTCTTCCTTCAACAAAAAAATGTCGCACTCTGGAATCCGTAAAACGAGCATCACTAACGAACCAAGAAAAGAGAAGAAAAGATCGAAGAAGAGCGATTCAGAGAAAAGAAAGAAGAGAATTGAAAATTTGTGAGACAATAAGGGTTAGTTAGAAAAAGAAACAATGTAAAACAAAAGTAACAAAAAAAGACAATTTCAAAACATAATAGGTAAAAAGAGGGAGGGAGAGAGGAAAAGAAAGAGAGAGGGTGAGAGAGAGTGAGAGAGAGAGAGAGAGAGAGAGAGAGAAAAGAGGAAAGAAAAGAAACTAGTTTTATTTGTCATTTAAAATACTCTTCTCATACAATTGTTTCTGTAATTGATTCCACCATTTTCTATACTTCAACGTGAATGTTATCTCTTAAATAGACTTTCTTTGAATGAATTAAAAATTGGAAGCTTTAAACCATAGAATTTTTGCCAGTATCTATTTATGAAATATACTTTTCTAAATTAAAGAAATCAAATACTTAATCCTAATCGTACACTTTCAGCTTCTCTCCTTTTGTTATTTTATTTATTACTTCTCTTCATTTCATTTCAAAGTTTCAGCTCAGAGCTGCGGCCATGCTGATGCACCACCGTGTTATTTATTTCTTCACAGTTTCTTTTCTATTTGTGTGGTGACCTACAATAGGATTGCATCTCTATAGACAACAGGATCGTTCTATCACTTTACTTTAAGATTCTCCAATCTTAGAGAAATGCCACATGAAATGTATGCGTTTTCTGTAAGTTTCCATTTTCTCCGATATTTTCATGCTAACATCATCAGAGAAAACAGTTTTTCGCCAGATCAGCATCTAAGTATCGATTTTCAACTAGACTAAGCTTACTCACAGTTCAAAGAGTTAATTTATATCATCAGCCAAGTGTTCAGTTATAAAATAAAGATTAAAACATCGTAAAAACCTTTCATTCAGTTCACAACTTCGGCTTCAGATCACGATTAACATTTTTGACCTTTTCTTGACTTTAAAAACTACTTAAGTTGATTGTGTAATTTCGGCGACCAGTAATTCTTTTTCTCCGCAAACCTACTCAAAACATCAGCTGATTTGATTCTTTAACTAATTACCTGCCTTTGGGAGTCACAGCACGATCGCTCACGTTGCAACTCTTATCAGAAAATTCTCGCAACTTTCTTAATGCTATTTTCAGTCTTTCAAATTCTTTTCTAGCCTCACAAATAACATTATTATAAACCTAACGCTAAACCAAACCCTTGTTGGATGGATGATCAGAGAAGTAAGAAGAATAGTTGATAAAGAAAGAAAATTAATAAAAAATCAAAAACGTTTCTAATATAGGCACAAAACCAGAAATTTGGTGGGAGGATAACAGTCGATATGAGTTCTTTTATTTTACTGATACTTTACTTATCAACCTCCGAAGGATGAAAACTAAAGCGAACCTCGGTGGCATTTGACCTCAGAGTGTTAAGAACTGTAATAGCAGCAATATCAGACAGTGGAGAGTGAATCTGGTCGAAGAGGAACAAGAATTACTTCAATATTGCTTGAAGGGAATATTTTCGAGTTTTAAAGCTAAGGAAAGTAACTCTGTGTCATTGTTGTAGCGTTGATGTTTCACCGCTACCATGACAACCAGCATCATTTCTTCTTTAAGTATAAGGTTTGAAAGGCGAATCAACAGAGAGGAGTTACAACTAAAGGAAATCTCCGTTGCATAAGTTTCCGATATCCAAACGACTAAAAAGTGTCAGTAGAAAAGGGCACCGAGGAGTCATGATTTGGATACGGCCAGGCCCCTTATAGTGTAAGAAGGACCAAAACACTTGCCTGGGCAAGGTTTCTTCTCTGAAGACCTTCAGCTGTTCAGCTCCCTTGAGAGTTTCTTAGTACAACTGAAGGCATTTCATTAGACGCTTTAGCTATTCTGGAATAATTCCTCCTAAATTTAGCACCAAGCCAGCAACGCTCCCAGTTTTTGACTGGTATTTTATCGACTCTGAAAAGGCTAAAGCCACAGCGAATATCGATGAGATTTGATCTCTGAACTTTTAGAGATGGAACAAAATCTGCAAGGCGTTTTGACAGATGTCCTAACGATTCTGAAACAACAAAAGCTTACTCATTTCTTCTAAATTCTTCAAAATGTGATATGACCTGTTTAATCAGGCTCATCGATTTATCAATATTCGGCGCGTTCTAAAACTTACAGCTATTAATTAATGCGAGCGTGTAACTAACCCGTTGCATTCTGAAGTTTGGTGGATTCTCAATTAACAACTAACAAAGACAAAGTCACTTTTATTTCTCTGATCAAAAATTGCTGGCAACTTCTTTTATGAGAAAAAAAAAAAAAGAAAAAAGAAAAGAAATTATACCTCAACCAAACGTGGATTAATTACTCGTCTCATTATGGTACACTATCTTAATTACTTCCACTTCCTTAGCTGTTGCTTTGTTTTAAGCCGCGCATGAAGCATTCAATAAGTTGACGTCTGCTTTGGAGAAAGTATCAAGGTTACGTCTTGCTTACTAAACAACGCACACACACACACACACACACACTCACACACACACACACACACACACACACACACATGCATAAATACATTAATACACGTACATACATACATACAAGCATGCATATCTGTATCTGTAGTACCTATAGATAGCATTGATACTGAAACACACTCACAGCCATTGTTACGAATATGTCTGCTGAATATGAACGTTATTCAATAAGTTTCTTTTCATCTCGGATAAAAAGCAATATACGTACAAACGCTTATACATACACACACGCACACATATATATATATATATATATATATATAGATAGATATACGCGTGTATATATATATATATATATATATATATATATATATATATATATATATATATATATATATATATATGAATATATATATGCATACATGTAAACATGCATACATATCTATATATGTACATATGTATATGCATATACATGAATATATATATATATATATATATATATATATATATATATATATATATATATATATGAATATATATATGCACACATGTAAACATGCATACATATCTATATATGTACATATGTATACATATATGTATACACATGTATACATATATGTATGTATGTATGTATGTATGTAGTTGTCTGAGTATGTATATACACACACATATTTTTATTAGAATTTTTCTCCTTTGTGACCATTACTATATTCTTGTAATGCTATGAATTATTGTCATATGACGCCGGAGGAATTTATTTTCAGTGAAATTCTAAACATGTTCCAAACAAAAAAAGGGGGAGAAATTGGTCTTTGTTCATGTATTATTATATAATAATTGTTGGAAGATGGAACAAAAGCGGCTGAAAATCTATTTGAAACACTCTCTCCATCTGTATCTCTCCGCCACATCTAATGCTCTTACTCTCTTTGTTGTCTCTTTCATTCTGTCTTTCGCTGTATATATTTCTGTTTTTTTTTTTGTTTTTATCTCTGTGTCTTTCTTTTCAACTGTTTTTTCCCCGCTGCCATCTCTTTTGCTTATACATTTTTGCATGCAACCAAAGTAAAGATAAACTATCCACTTTGAAATATATATTTGTAATTGCAATGTGAGAGTAAAATAGACACATTTACACACTTCTATCTATCTATCTATCTATCTATCTATCTATCTATCTATCTATCTATCTGTCTATTTATCTATCTATCTATCTATCTATCTATCTATCTATCTATCTATCTATCTATCTATCTATCTACCTACCTACCTACCTACCTACCTACCTTCCTGTCTGTCTGTTTGTCTGTCTGTTTGTCTGTCTGCCTGCCTGCCTGCCTGCCTACCTACTTACCTATCTATCTATCTATCTATCTATCTATCTATCTATCTATCTATCTATCTATCTGTCTCTATCTATCTATCTATCTATATATCTATCTATCTATCTATCTATCTATCTATCTATCTACTGACGCACGCTCACACACATGCACACACACATGCACACACACACCTATGTATAAAACATGCTGGTTTTTACTGTAACATTTTAGTTACAAAATGTCGTGTAGTTCCTTGCTTCGTTCTGCTGGAAGGGTTCCGGGGTTGAACCAAGAGTTCTCAGGTATAAGCAGCGAGGTTAAATATTTGTGTGTGTGTGATTGTGTGTAGTTTACTTTTCCGTTTATGTAAGATCAAGAAAAAAAGTACTCCAGCTGGTGGAATATATTGTTTAATGTACACAATATATAATTATGAGCTACAAATAGTTTCATACACTAAAGAAATCATCTAGTCAGGTTTTAAGATGCACCAGGTGTCTCCAAGTAATCTTGGATCCGGGCACATGGATCCGGGCACATGGATCCGGGCACGTGACCTGATTCGTAATTTGAATAGGCCATGTGCCCAGAGCCTCAGGATTACTTGGAGACACTAGAGATGTTTTAATATCTGCGTAGATGATTCCTTCAGTGTATGAAACTATTAGTAGCTCATAACGATATACTGTGTACATTAAACAATGTATATATATATATATATATATAATCATAAATATATAGGGCTTAGCATGATTTGCTTCTCCAACATACTGAAAATTTAGAAATAGCAGTCAAAGAACTACTGATTCCAAACTACCCATTTTTTTCAAACGGATGGCGATATTTGGCGATATTTGTGGCGCACATGGAATAGATTCTTGGGGTGAAGTGTTTGAACTTACTAGCCGAAAAATTTTGTGAATGCCTTGCTCATGTGTTTTTGATGTCGCATGGTCAAATCCCCATGAGTACATAGGCACTTTCAAATTTATCGAACACCATGCTGATGATCGGAGTAGGGTAGCTTTATACTCTTAACCGTGAAACGTCGTACATGGTTAACTAAAGGCAGCTTTGTTTTTGCTTTTCTCTTCTGTTTTTGTTCTGTGTGTGCCATAAATATCGCCATCCGTTAGAGAAAAATTTGTAGTTTGGAATCAGTAGTTCTTTGACTGCTATTTCTAAATTTTCAGTATGTTGGTGAAGCATCTCATGCTAAGCCCTATATATTTATGATTATAAATGGTTTTACCGATAAAGGTTTTTTTCATATTGAACTACTTGGCAAAATTGTTAATTATTAATTTTATTACTAATTGGCAATTCCCTGCCCTATATCTGTATATATATATATATATATATATATATATATATATATATATATATATATATATATATATATATATATATATATATATATATATACATACATATATATATATATATATATATATATATATATATATATATATACATATATATATATATATATATATATATATATATATATATATATATATATATATATATATATATATATATATATATATATATAAATATATATATATATAAATTCCCTGCCCTATATCTGTATATATATATATATGTATATATATATAAACAATTGCCATTAAATGTGACTAGGGTGTTAGAATCACTGACAATAAGAGCTAAAATGCTCCGATGATGTAGACACCGCACATAAATGTAAACACATACGCTAACAGGGTCCTTAATCGTCCAAAAATTGTCGATTGAGAATTCCCAATTCTGACGTCAATTTCGGCTATTTTCAGTGCCTCTTCAGTTGGGACTGGTTCGAATTTCGGCTCTTTTCGGAATGTGTAGGGGTGATAAAAGTGTGGAATCTAAGCTAATATGTTTCTTTAACTGGAATAAATTAATAAATATATAAACAAATTTGCAATGTTATTATCAATCTGAATATGCTTGATGCAGGTTCGAACTGGGGAAGAAGCTGCTCACTGCGTCACGGTGAATATATCTGGCTTGTTGACAAATGGTGTGTATACACCTCTAGATCAGCTGGCATCGCCACCTAGCTCGACTGTGAGCTGCTAGCATTCTGTAACAAAACGTAGTGAGTAGCCTGTTCCCCCATTTGGAACGTACATATAGCAATTTTACTTATAACAGCTTAGCGCTCCCCATCCGCAATAAAGAAATTCATCTCTTAGTACATTAAAAAATAGTTGACTTTCGGTTGCTAAAAGGATTTCTAACAATGTCTGTACCGAATCTAAAACTGTTTTGGTTTGCGGGGTGTGTGTGTGTGTGAGAGAGAGAGAGAGGGGTCGCGTTTCTTAAATATCACGTTTTGTGGATAAGTCAAACAGTTATAAATGCTTTTCTTGTTATTTTTACGTGAGTAGGACTGATTTTTATGCGGTGAATCAGTGACCAATAGGTATGTGGATGTTTATGTGATGTTGTATGTTGTAGGTGCGACACTATTAGGATTTGGTTGAAAATAAACACGGGAGTAGATTTATAAATATACTAACTGACTGAATTAAGGAGAGAAAGAAGGAAAAGAAGAACGAGAGAACAGAAACAAACATAAAGAAGTATCGGATGGCAAAAGGGAAGCTTATTGTCGGCAGAAACTACACACACACACACACACACACACACACACACACACACACACACACACGCACACACACACACACACACAAACAGACACAGACACACACATGTATATATATATAATATACATATGTATATATATGTATGTATATCTGTATACATATATATACATATATATATATATATATATATATATACATATATATGTGTATATGTATGCATATATATGCGTATATATACAAATATATGTGTATATATATATGTATATATATATGTACATATATATATGTATGTATGTATATATATATATATATATATATATATATATATATGTGTGTGTGTGTGTGTGTGTGTGTGTATGTGTGTGTATGTTTGTATGTTTGTGTTTGTCCACCGCACCATCGCTTGACAATCGGTGTTGGTGCGTTTACGTCCCAGTAATTTAGCGGTTCGGCCAAAGAGAACGATAGATTAAGTACTCGGTTTACAAAGAATAAGTCCTGGGGTCGACTTGTACGACTAAAGGTGATGCTCCAGCATAGCTGCAGTCAAATGACTGAAACAAATAAAAGAATAAAAGAATATATATATATATATATACGTGTGAATGTATGTGCGTATATATTTGTGTCTGTGTGTACGTGTATATAGTACAAAATTTTTCATTAAAAATGCATCTTTTAGAAATTACATACATTTAATGAGATTAATGAGATTTACCTGTGCAAACGCATATCTGCAAATATGAAACTTCTTGCATATACACACGACATAAACACAGACAAAAGCTTCCACTCAGTGAGTCTAAAATTGAAAATCACTAACCACAGCATTAGACACAAACAACAGTAATAAACGCGTTGCACTTGGTACACTTAACGTAGCACTGAAATGTCACAAACCTCAGTCACAAGTTTTTCAACAGCATTAAGATAAGGGCACAGAAAAGAACCATAAGCATAAAATCTATCGATTTGGAACAACATTATATTCGTCGTAACATACTTCACTTTCAACACTGACAAGCACTTATAAGCGTACACATAATTTGACATCGTAAAACTCTACCTCTAAATAACTAAACGATGCATCTAAAATAATTATCGTTGCAAAAAACACATCGCAATCACCAACCAAAAATTCAGATAATTTTTGCACGCAAGAAGACCATTGCCTTCCTTTGAAGAGATCCTATGAGTAAAGAAACAACAATAACAATAAAAAAGATCCCTGAAAAACAAATGATTACTCGTCGTTTGGCGTATTGATAGGCAGCAAAGAATTTACTTGAAACTTGAATTTAATATGCGCTAGCTTCGGGAAGAGAGTGAAGAAGAAAAAAATGGTTGCTCATTGATGTTGTGTTGTTGTACAATTCTCTAATGAAGTGTATAGATATATTGAAGGCTTTCCAATCATAACCACTCCGCCTTTTTAATAATAATGAATGACTAATAAAGCAGCGAGCTGGCAGACAATGCTTAGCGGTATTTCGTCTGTCTTTTTACGTTCTGAGTTCAAATTCTGCCGAAGTTGACTTTGCCTTTCATCCTTTCGGGGTCGATAAAGTAAGTACCAGTTGCGTACTGGGGTCGATTTAATCGACTGACCCCTTCTCCCAAAATTTCGGGCCTTGTACCTAGAGCAGAATAATGTATGAAGAACTTCGTTCCCCGTTTTCAAAGATGGTTGGGGGTGATTAGTGGTTTATTAGTGGTTGAGTAAGATTGACGTTCTTTCTTTGATTGCTTATGTATCATGTTATTGTTTAGTCGAAGGTCAAACTAATTAAGCATAAATTACGATCATCGGTATTCCAGTTGTGGCCATCCCGCCTTTTAGGGCTACAACGTGACAAACTGTTCAATGTTTCATTCCTCTTTTCAAGTGTGTAGGGCTTAATTTAAGAGAGAGTTGAATGCTATTCCCAGCAAGGTGAGCAACCTTACAGAGGCTTCAACGCATATTTAATTGCACTAATTTGCACCTTCAACTCTGATGAAATCGTAAGAGTACAGCGTGACACCCGGCGTGTCTTTTGTTGATTTGACGGAGCCTGTCCCTCCTCAGGTGTGGACACAGCGAATTTCTTCAAGAACGAGAAACAGACAGAAAGAAAAGATTCGACTAAAATTTCAGTTGTACTTTAATAATCGACCCTGAAAGAGGTGAAAGGTAAAGTTGATCTCGGTCGGATTTGAACTCACAACTCAGAGTTCCGGAACGATTACCGCAAAGCAATCTAGCCGATACTCTAACAACTCAGCCAATTGGACGCTTTAAGCTTAGTTAGTGCGATATGTAATCAGATGAGGCAGTGAATGAGATGGTTCGATAGGGCAAAAGCCATTGTAGTAGTAGTAGTAGCGGAGGAGATACAAAGGTAAAAGAAGACATCATATGTGTGTTAAGTTAAAAAAAAAAGAACAGCCTCTGCTTGGTATCTGCTTTCAACTGGGTATATTCTGCATGGAGACTGTATCGAGTCAAAGCTCACCATGACTCTTGTTAAAGAAAGAAGGTGATCGAGTAATGGCCGGTGGCTTGTTTATGCGGTCGTTATCGTTGCTTGAAATACACGTAATATAACATGATTATGTTTGTTAGCTAACGAAAATAAAACTACATAAACACAACCTGAGTAAATAATAATAATAAAAAAGTCTACATAAAACTACATCGACAAAGAAAAACTAAATAAACCTTAGTGTTTACCTGTTTGCAGCAGCGTCTTGTTAAATATCACTCTCTAGATTTTGCACCAAGAACTGTTCGCAATTTTCTTTCACCAGAGTTGATCATGATTAGCAAGCAGCACTAAACGCAATCTCGTAGAAAATTGAAAATAATCACTTAGCCCTCTCGTCTTGGTACAGAGGCCTATTGTTATAAACTTGTGATTCCTTTCAGGAGCAGAAAATAAAGGATGAGAAAGAAAAAAGAGATTTTGTTTAATTATGTGGATTTACAATTTTGTAACCGAAAGTAAGTTCCAGGGAAACTTTTCTCCTTTACAACTCTTTGTTATCTACACATACGTTCCGTCACACTCTTTCTCTTTCCTTTTGCACAAACACACAAGCATGCGCTCACATGCAATCACGGACACAAAGAGATACACATCGAAAGTAATGTCTATTACGAAATGCATTAAGTTATATCTGTTCTTCAGTCAACCCATGATTATTTCCGTTCAAAGGCTTAACTGGATGTTACAAGTAATCTCTCTAAAACTCATTCGTCCCGAATGATTTAACTTTATGAACATTTTAACCTGAAAACACTGACATTTCAGTAGATTTCTACTACTTCAGTGCAATAACAACACTTCCTCGTTCTTCTGTTTTCTCAACGACCAATCTGTAATGTAACCCAGGCAGTATATCTGTTGGACAAAAGTAAGCTATCTCACAACGGTCTGAAACCAGCTGTCGGTCCTTGCTAGGCAGTGAATAATTCAACGCTCTGTGAATTCTGCTTTGTCGTTATAAAAAAGAACTGGCATTGAAGGATGAAAGCGCTACGTTGCTGTGAACGCCTGGCCAACACAAGCGCTTTGATAACTTTTCTGACAACCTCCCAGCTGACACATAAATCGCTAATATTCGGAAAAAATCAATGAGTTACGCTTTCAAGATCGGTGTCCGCCTGGGTTTGTTTTGAAAATTGAAAGCGAACGATCTTTTCTTTTTTCCTTCTTTTCTCCCATGCTATGACGTCAGATCTACAATATTAATTACTAAATATTTAAAAATTCAGCATTATTAAAAATAATAAGAATCTTATATGAAAACAGTTTTCAAGCCTTTTCAAAGGCACATCTGTAAGAACTTGAGTTACTCTGAGCACAACCTTCCTTTACGAAACGTATTCAACACTGGGTTGAACCTTTATGCTTAATTTTCTCGCGGTGCCTTCTGTCCTCAGCAATGGACACCAATCTTTTCCATGAATCCTTGTATAGGGATAATATCTTCGGCAGTGACGAAACAACCCTTTAAAGGATTTAGGGGAGGGATTTAGTCTTATTTTATAAAACAAAATAAAAGTTTATAAAGAGCACATCTAGGCTGTACTCCAGCTTCTGCTTGTCAAGCTTGACTGAGCAGACTTGTGATGAATGATATTCTAGCTGTGGCCATCCTCACTCATTTGTCATTAATCTAGTTGGTCATAACGATGAGTAAACCTGCACAAACTAAATCGGATGCGACAAAATATATTCATATATGCATACATGTAAATAAAGACACACTCACTCACACATACACTCGCATACACATACTCACACACATATACACACTTACATTGACACACATATCTATGTCCACACACAGACATATAGGTACAGCACGCATACACTAAGGAGGCATTGTGCCAATGATGAGTGAGATCGATGTGCGCAATGTGCCTCCTGAACAGTTACAAAGTCGCAATTGCAGAAAAAGGACATGAGAAGGAATTCCAGAGAACCAACTTTCCGGGGAAGAAGGACTGGACAATATGGTTGATGAAAAGAGATGAGCGAATCGAGAATACTCGAGTAGAGGAGTGGCGTGAGACCAGCCAGTTCCGAAGAGCAAAATATTCGGTTGTTTCTATAGTAAGGGCAGAATGCGGAGACAACTGTTCTGTGGGTCAGAGATTATCGTCGATTCCCTCCTTGTTAATCAGATATTGGTGTGTGTGACTTATGGGTATAAGATAGGATGCTTCAAAATAGAGTTATCACCGTTCTAGATGTAAAAGCTGAGCTCAACTGAGGATTTCACTTGAGTTTTGTAAAGGGCCAATAATTGTTATGTGAGAGGGCGGGATAAAGTATGTTTTGGCTTCGAAGGCGCTCAGTCCTTGTGGTTCAGGTTTTACTCTGTTGGAGAAATGAGATCGCCAGGAACGATTATTTTGATGGTGAGGTCCAACCTTTGTAACGAACTTGAGATGTTTAGTTTATTGTTGTTGTTCACGATTAAAAGAATGGTGTGCGATTAATATGTTCTATTGAAGTAGACAAGATTGGCAAGACATGATTTAAAGAGTAATTTTATGATGTCTGTTCATGGAATCGGTGCGGTGACTGGGTTATATTTTTAGAAAACTTTTTTTATCATTTTGTTCCAGTCATTAGACTGTGGCCATGCTGGGGCATCATCATGAAGAATTTATACTCGAATCGGCCCCGGTACTTATTTTTTCATAAAGCCTGGTACTTATTCTATCGGTCTTTTTGCCGACTCACTAAGTTATGGGGAAGTAAACACAACATCACCGGTTGTCAAACAGTGGTGGAGGACAGAGATACAAAGACACACACACATATATACATGTATACATATAAAGATGGGTTTCGGTAAGTTTCTGTCTACCAAATCCACTCTCAAGGTTATGATAGAGGACACTTGCTCCAGGCGCCATGCTGTGGGACTGAACCCAGAACTATGTGGCTGGGAAGCAATCTTCTGACCACACAGTCACGCCTGCACCTGCACGTTGATAATATTTGGTTGCAGACAAATTGGAAAGGAAACAATTGTATTGTTTACATGGAGTGCAGGTTGTTGGAGATGACAGCTGTTCGGTCATTGATGCTGAGAAGGAGAAGTGTGAGTGACCAAACTGAGCCCTGGGGCACACTGAAGTTGAATGGTTGTTGGCAGCAAAGACCTCTGTAAGCAGACGGTACAATTCCGCCATTTTGACACGAAGCCTGTTAAACGAGACAATGAATGGATCCGACAGACCAGCAGTTTTGATTGATCAGAGGTTTGAGTGCAAGCCGGTCGAATGGTTTGATGTAGTTGAGTGCAATGACATCTCCGCTCATTAAATGAGAGCTCAATATTGAAAGGTAAAGAAGCTTATATCTCCAGTGGTTCTAGTTTTACAAAAACCATAATGGTGATCCTGGAGGAGAGAAAGATTTTGAAAATGTTGTAAAAGGAGGTTGTTAACGGTATTCTCCGCTGCATTTGAAAGGTAAGAAAGGAAAGCGATTGGCTGATAGCAGGGGGATCCAGAGAAGTTGCTCGTATGGTGAGTACGACAGACTGGGGCGAGGTCCTAATGATAGGGATAGAACATGAGAGGGAGAGAGAGAGAGAGAGAGAGAGAGAGAGAGAGAGAGAGATTGAGGAGTTTGGCGAAGCTAGAAGTTAGTTCTGGTATTCGTTGTCCGAGGTTGGTGGAAAGGAGATTCCTTGGGTCGATGACCTCGTTAGGCTGCAAAGACTGAAATTCTTTCTCATTTGGCATGTATGCATGAGCAAAGTCAGCGGTAGCAATCGTTAGCGCGTTAAATTTGTATTCTAACCAAGAATTCCTATAAATAAAAGCTAAATACCTGTTCGTCTCTAAAACTGTAAAGCATCACACAAAGTCCACGCAAAGTATGAGCGCTGGTCATCAAACTTCAAAAGTTATAAAAGTAAAATTACGTGGGTTGAGGCTGATGGAAATGTATTACTCTTGTGTGCCACCATTGGAAATAAGATGAAAATAACGGTCTACTATATTATATTAAAGATGCATGTTATTAGTTGCTTAACATTATATATCGTCGTTGGATGTCACTGCGTAACAAAGTGTAGAAAATGGAAATAAAGTTTGGCAAGATGAGAAACTAAGCGATAGAATCGAGTTTGGTTACTCCCGAGGAAGATAATAAAATACAATATGAAGATAATAACCGCAAGATATGTGAATAAGAATGTAAGCGAAGATTATTGACCGTATAAAATAGAGGATAGGTAACAGAGTAAAGTTATTGAGCGTAAAGTAAGAATTATTGACAATATGAACTCTTCCAAGATTTACTGGAATGGACAATAGATTGAGAAATAAATTTTACGAACTTAGCTGCTAATATCGAGTACAATATAATCAGAGCTCTTCAGTAGGGACCACTAAATAGTGGAATGGAGATTTGCTTAAATTGGTTGAACAGTCATGAAGTTGGCAGAGAACACTAACTAATGAGACAAAAGTTTTAACACATTGTGCCGGCAATATATAGAGTTTAATCGATTTATTGCGAAATGCAAGCCCGATCGAAATTTCTGACTGTTTACATTGATAAATGACTATAGGACACTACTCTCCATTGATCGAAAGTCAGTGCAGAGAAATGATTTACTCTCTGCTATATCCGCCCGCTGTCATTTCAACTGTTTCAAACGTCACTAAGTAGATTTGAATATTTTTCTGATTTTATGTTTAATATAGGCTTACTTGTTGCTCTGTAAATCCGATTAGAGCGAGGGGTGGGGGGAAGAGATCTACAATTTTCTGCACGTAAAATGTTGAAATTGTGTAGATTATTTTGCACGTTCCGTTTGGCCGCGACTTTTTTCTGTCTAATACTTTTAACGTGAATGCTATTGAGAAAACGATATACCCTCCTATCATACAGACACGTTCGTACTCTTAAAAGATTTAAGGAAATTTCGTTAGGAGCCATTCAGACTCTTTTTATTGGTCAAAAGGTAACAAATAACATTCTGAAGGCCATACATCTCTTAATCTTTTATAGTTTTGTTTGTTTTTTAAAATTTGTTTTTGTTTTTGATCTTTTTTTCGTTTTGTTCTTGTTGTTTTAGTTCTTCCTTTTCCCCGAGCAAATTGTTTTTCTTTCGTTTTTATCCGTTTCTCAGCCCACCATATTTTATTCATTCTATACCTCGTTAATTTTTCTATTTTATTACATTTCATTATTTTCTTTTTCCTTTACACTTTTGTCATTTCTCCATTTTATTTTATCACGTTTCTTCATTTTCTTTTCTTCACAGCCATTTATCTAATCCATTTATCTTTTTACTTCCAATATTTTTTCTACTCCATTCTACCGCTTTTCCGTGCACCCTTCATTTTATCTCGGTTTTTATCATCAGAAACAAAAGTTTGTTTTAGTATTTCTCACTCCGATCTCAGACTTTAATCATTTAACCACCATGTCGAACATTCATCTTCGTCAAAACCGCTTATTTCATATGGGAGCTGTGACTAAGACGCCTTCCTTAACAACATACAAGTTATTTATATTTTATTTTAACGATCATTTATGCTTCTTCTTAAACTAACTTGCACGTTTTTCAATGAGTTTTAATCTTCATATACATGTATGTATATAAAAGGTTGTGTGGGGTGTATATGTATATAGTGTAAATGTGGTGTGTGTGAACTATGTATATATATATATATATATATATATATATATATATATATGTTTGCTAGTCAAGGATATAAGATTTTGAAAAGTGTTATATTCCCGAAAGAATATGAAGTAAAATCTAGGAGTGAACATCACTGATTGCGGTCATAGAGTAATTAGCAGATTCATTGAATTATCCAAGAAAATGCCGGTATGTTCCGGTTCTGTTGGCTCAGTGTTCAATCTTGACAATTCCCACTTTAGGTTTTGCCTTTCATTCTTCTGGAGTCCATAAAATAAGGTACACGTCAAGTACCGCAGAACGAGCCATATGCTCTCCCACAACCAGGTGTAGCGTCTTTGAAGATTCGCTGCGTGAGTAGGGGAGCCGAAAAAGCGGGTGTCTGAGCACAACAACAACCTGGGTACCTAACACAAGAGTGAAAAGCATAATGCATGCTGTTGTGACGTCATACATGGTTGCTGTTGACAACCGACGTATAACAGGTTAAGAAACAAGGCGAAACTCCATAAAATGGTGAACAATGTTTTGCGCGCGCGGAAGTATATTGAGGAAGGCACGTTGGGGTGAAAGATAAAGTCACAATAAGACTGATATTAGATTGTGGTTTCGATCCCTGGTTGAAGCCGTTTCAATCCAACTACGCCACAAAATTCATCCGGAAAAGCATGTATGCCAGAAACTCTCATTTCCTGTTTTCTAAGATATATTGTCTTCGTATTTAACGAGGAAGAAAACTAATATTGAAACAAATGATCAAAAGAATAATTTCATTAGCCTACGCTCTTTTCCTGAACATTACTGAATTAAAATGTAAAAAAAAAAGAGAAGAAAACTGAATATCAAAGAAAACAATAGATTTAGAATATTTCTAATTAGATCTATTTTAATTAACTAAAACCGTCTCTTCATGCTTTTCAGAGTTGTTACTTCAACATCAAAGACTTCGTTTCAACGCGGTGCAGAAATGAGCTTATTAGATTTTGAATGGAAACTGTTGGTACAGGAAATAAAGAAAATCAAATAGTTCCTATTGAGAATTGAACTTGCAACAAACTTCAAATATAGACTTGGCTCCCTGGGAGCAAATACCTTTCCACGATGTTGGGACTGATACGATGTACTTTTTTAAAAAATTAATTTAATAAAGCAATCTGATTTTGTTTTGTTCTTCATCCACTTTCTTTCTGCAAATGCTATCTCATGTACACCTCTTGGTTAAACAATCTTCTTTCACAGAATTAGTTATTGCAAGTTAAAGGACTCTACCGACGGCTAAAGATTGATATACAGCTTGCACTGAACGTTTGGAAACGAGACTAAGCCTTGAAGGACAACATTCACAATACAACGTTTCACGGGTCTCTTTATGTATGAAGTAAAACAATTGAGTGTGAAACAAAAACAATAAAAATTATTACTAAATATATTAAGATGGTGAGCTGGCAGAATTGATAGCACAGCAAACTAAATGTTTAGAGGCATTTCTTTACGTTCTGAGTTCAAATTCCGCCGAAGTCGACTTTATCTTTCACCCTTTCGTGCTTTATAAATCAAGTACTGGTTAAGTATCGTGTTTTGAACTCAGAACTCAAGGAGTTGTATCTAAATACAGAAAATCCATTATGTCAGCTCGGTACATTACTCTTTGTGCAATAAAAAACCCTGCCAAAATTTCTAATAATAGTAATTTCTAAAATAGACTCAAGGTTTGACATGTTAAGGGGAAAACAGTCGATTCTACTATAGGTGCAAAGCTTGAAGTATAAGAAGGGGATAGTCGGTTACATCGACCCCAGTACTCAACTGGTACTTAATTTATCTACCCGAAAGGATGAAAGGCAAAATCGATCTCGGCGGAATTGAACTTAGAAGATAGAGATTCGGAAGAAATGCCGCTGAACATCTCCTCCAGCGTGCTAACCATTTGGTCAGCTCACCGCTTTGCCGTCCAAGAATAATGGAAAGCAAAGTTAAACTCGGCGAGTAGGATTTGAAACTCAGAACTTGAAGAGACGACTTTATCGTTTCTGCCACGATGCATCACTAGCGTTCATACTGGTGATTAAAATTACTACTTTTTAAAAAACATTTTTGTCCTTGTTTTTAAACTGAAGAATCCAGCATTAAAAAAAAAATTAAAAACCAACTGTTGATTCAAAAGAAGACAAACAATAAATAAGTGAACAAACAACTAAATAAATAATACCGATGAACCAAATGCGAAGGTTACCAGAAAATAAGTCTGTCCGTTTGGAAGTGCGTACCTGATGAAGCAATACAAAGGTTCACTTAATTAAATTCTGTCCACTTCAATCAATATCATTTTTCTGTAAAGGAATTGGTAATCAATACTAAGGCATTCGTTTACACTCAGAAATTAAATGACTACCCAGAGGTAGAAGTACTGGTACTCGAAAGATCTTTTGAACTTGGTTGTGAAATATTGGAATTCTTCAAATCCAATCATTCAAAGCCGAAATTTAATGAGTGCTTCATAAATAAATTATTCCTGATGAGGCTGGCAAAGCGTTGCTCACAAAACTTTATCCACTAAATGAAGTTGCTTTAGCAAACAATGGCAGAAACTAATCGAAGAAAAGATGTTGACAATGCTATTTTCCCACACTTCAATAACTTAACGGCTTTTTTCTTTCTTTGAAAACCAATAATGAATTGTAAGTTCAAAACTCTGTGTGTTGAGCTAATTAGAGAACCTTTATACGGTCGTTCGATTTACTAGAAATAGCAGCTAGAATCTCTTTTATACCTTAACTACATTTATTAAAAGAAGAAAGAAATACGGACGGGATGGTCATGCATGGAACGTTATGAGACTATTTGGTCCCATCCCCTCATCATCATCATTCTCAGTAACAACTTCAAAAAGAAAAAAAAAAGAAAGGATACACTGGCTATTGCAGTCCTAGATACATTATGTCTGAAAAATAGATGTGATGATCATTGGCTGTTCTGTGGGTAACCACCACCACCGCCACCACTAAGAATAACAACAACAACAACACCAGCAACAGCATTAAGATATGTTATATTAGATAATGTCGGTCTAGGCATGTTATCGTTTATCTTTCTTTCGTTTCAGCCATCGGACTGCGGCCATGCTGTAGCATCACCTTGCAAAGCGTTTAGTCGAATAAATCGACGCCAGTACATCTTTTGAAAGTCAGTAGTTATTCTGTCAGTCTTTTTTGCTGAACCGCTAAGTTACAAGGACATAAACAAACCAACACGAGTTGTCAAGCGATAGTAGGGGGACAAACACAAACACACGCCAACATGCACAGAAAACGTATATATGTATTATATGCAACGGGTTTCCACATAGTTTCCATCTACCAAATTCCCTCACAGAACATTAATCGGCTCAGGGCTATGGTAGAATACGCTTACCGAAGGTGCTATGCAGTGGAACTGAACCCGTAACCATGTGGTTGAGAATCAAAACCTCCTACCGAACTGCGTCTATAAAGGAACGAGTGGGACGATCATACTTCACTGCTCACTCAGGGCTGATATGGATCTAATGAGCAGCAGCAGCAATATTAATAATGATAACCTTTCTACTATAGGCACAAGGGCTGTAATTTGGAGGAGAAGGTAAGTTGATTACATCGACCACCGTGTTTCACTGGTACTTAATTTATCGACACCGAAAGGATTAAAGGCAAAGTCGACCTCAGCGGAATTTGAACTCAGAACGTAATGGCAGACGAAATACTGCTAAACATTTCGCCCGGCGTGCTAACGATTCTGCCAGCTCGCCGTTTTACCACCACCACCAACAACAACAACAACAATAATAATAATAATAACAATAATCATAATAATAATAATAACAACCATAACAAACAACTCTATTCGTAAATACAAACCAAATTGATTTTACAACCAAATTCTATAGATAAAAGCTACTTTCGCAATTATAAAATGCAAAGTCATAATGGAAAACATTCAAGTGGAATACAATATTCAATATCAGCTACTCTTAATATTTATTTTAAATCGACAGAGATGTATTTTAGCGTCGTTGGTGACAGGTTTCCAACGAACCAGTAGAGTCTCTAGTTCTCTACATTTCCGAAAGCGAAGGTGACATAGGAAAGTTTTTATACGACTCAGCGTTGAACGAATATCACAGAAGACTTTGGTCGAACAACACCAGATTTTAAAGATATCTTCTCACTTAAGTTTACATATTTCAATAATGTGTATACATACATACATACATACATACTATTCTGATTATATGTCTGTGCACACGTTTGAATGTGGTGTGTGCCAGAGGGTTTGCAAATCCAATGGGGGTCTTAAAAGACATCAAACAATATGCTTAAATAGTCTTGACTATTAATTCTGCGATGAAGGGAACCATTGGGCCGGTAGATTTCCAAGATATAGCCCCCAGATCATCAAAGATCCTCCTTCATGTCTAACAGTTGGAAGAAGGCAGTCTGGTTCAAATGTTTCTTTTGGCTGTCTCCACACGCATACTCAGCAGGTGGTCTGAATTAAAGTAAAGGATGACTCGGCCGAGAAAATAACATTCTTCCGCTGCATTAGGGACGAATTCTGTAGGTCTTTACTCCACTCTAAACGCTTTGCAACGTTTGTTTTTGTAAGTAGTGGTTTTCTGATTGCAGCCATCCTGTGAAATCCGGCCTTATGCAGCTCTCGGCGAGCAGTTTTTGTGGGAACTGGGTTCTCGAAGTGGTCATTAAGCTCTTCAGTAATTTAGGGAGTTCTAATCTTGTGATCCTTTTTGACAATTCGCGTAAGAATCCGACGGTCCCTATCTGAAAGTTTTGGTTTTCTTCCGGAGTTTTGTCTCAACGACGAGGTTTTTTCCCCCTTTCTCAAAGGCTATTACTTTCGAGACACTACTTCTTGATACACCAAACATTTCAGCTGTTTTCGTTACGCTAGCGCCTGACATACGAGCACCAACAATTTGACCTCTTTGAAAGTCTGATAGATCTGCCATTTTAATGAATTTTAATTACCTTTTTCTGATGGTATCTGAAAAGAAACAGCAATTTTAGCAAAACATATTAAGCAACACTAATATTAAATCAAAAAACATAAAAATAAACAATCTTTTGACGGTTTTATAGATATTTAAACATTATGATGCTATGATGCTAGGTGTTTCCATTATTTTGTCCAACCCCTGTATATATATATTTGATGGACATATAGTGGTACGTAAGCCGACTCAAGTTATCTCTAGGGAGACTTTTTATTGATTTACCTGAAGAGACCCAGAATGGGTCGAAACTTTTGTTGTACCCAATAAAGTCCATTACACATTCCATCTCCTATTTTATTAATATTGTGTATATATATATATATATATATTTTATTCGATGTATACACACAACTACGCGTGCACCCCCTCCCCATATACATTGTCCGATGTATATATGGAAGCATATGTTGGTACCCAGGTGAGTGAAATTATAAGAGTACATATTCTAAGCATTCCTGAGTCTGAATTGTCCTTTTTATAAGTGTACCCCTCGCGCGACTCGGCATTTCTGTACTGTGTTCTGTAATTTATTACTTCTAGGTGAATCAACAGAAATTTAATACATGAGTACACACTCACACACAGACACATACACACACACGCACGCACACTCGCATACACAAACACATGCGCGCGCACACACACACATACGAACACACACGCGCACACATACACGACAAGTTTCCTCACAGTTTCTAATACTTACAAAGTATTAGGCAACTAAAGAGTCACTGAGTGATATCGAGCTTGGGAACTACGTAGCTGCGATGCAATCCTTTTAAAAAAACACCCATTCCGGCGTCCAGCAATTTCCATTATTATTATTATTATTATTATTATTATTATTATTATTATTATTATTAAATTCTGATATGGCGCCCAGCCAAAATTTGCAGGAAAGGAGATATGTTAGACAGCATCGATCTACCGTATTACTAATACATTTTTGATCGATCTCAAAGAACAAAACACTTTTATCGACTCCAAGAAAGAAATTTGAACCTGAAGTAGAGAGACGCAACTCGATAATCTAAAACGTTTCGTTCGTTCCTTCGTCTGAAATTTCTTACAAAACAACTTTGCCCATCAGACAAAAATAGAACAAGAAAAAGCCGGAATCTGAAGAAAATAGTGATGGTTTATCTCGGCAAAAATCAATCAAAGTTGGTAAACTTTAGTTGCTATGAGAAGTGTTGTTCAGTGCAACGCCACAAGCCTTCCTCTTCACCAGGGAGTAAAGAAAACACCACAAACCTTGATGATGTCCGTGTGTTTCGGCCGATGGCAAAAACGACGTTGGTGTCAGACTGTTTGATTCTTTCCAATTTAGTAAACGTCAGAAAACAACGAAAAACTGGTATTGGTGTTGGTCTGTATGAACTTTGGTATTCGCCTGAAAGTAGGGAAGCGCAAGAACAGTGCTTCGCAACCGGGGTTCGTACGACCCTTAGGTGGGGGTCGGGGCTTATATCAGATTATTGTTTTCTTAAAATTTATGTGTAATAAATTAATTATACTTGCATTATACACAAAATAGTCAAACACTTTTTTCTGCAATAACTAATATTAGTATTTAATTATAAAACTTTAGTAGGATTTTTTAAACATCGAATGGCTGTGAGCGTCGGTTCAAGTAAAATAGGAATCAAAGATATGCAGAGGTGAAGAAAAAAATGGTCGAGAACCACGGCACAAGAAAAATAAATGGTAAAAGAAACTCGGAATGGTTGATGATGTTTTTGGGAAAGATTATTGTTACTGGTTGGTCTGAAAGTAACCCTGGTTTTCTCTCTTCCCTTCAGAATTAATCGAAGGTCAGGGCTGGAACCGTTAGACCACACCCCTCAGGGTAAATGAACTTTACCAAGCTGAAAGTTTCCTATAGAATGGCATCGGTCCAGTGGCTCTGGTTTCTAAATATTGAATTTCCACTTAGCACAAAATGAATAACAATTGTGATTATACGGTAGAATAGATAAGATTGTGTTTTATACACACACACACACACACACACACACACACACACACACACACACACACACACACACACACACACATCCCACAAACTATGTCTATACTCTTACAAATTACCAGTACCAGTGTATCTGCCCAAACCTTCACCACCACCACCACCACCACCACCACCACCACCACCATCATCATCAACAACAATACCATTTCCAACCACCTCTATCTCATTCAAATCGGACCGTCAAATGATTTATAAACATCGTTACTTATTTGTTGATGCACAATAAATACAAACGAATAACATTACACACACACACAACCCCAAACATATACATGTGGACATATGCGTCTGTGAGTGTGTGTATAAATGTATGTATATATATATATATATATATATATATATATATATATATATATATATATATATATATATATGCGTATATTATATTATATAAACGGAACAAAAAACAAGAAAAACAGATAATCAAAAACATTAGCAAATACAAAATAAAAATACATAAAAAAACCTTTACATTGAAACACAAAAATAGGAACAGGAAAACAAAGCAGAGAACAAGAGCAGCAAGAACAACAATAACAAGAGCAACATAATTATAGTAAAAAGTAAATTGGCAAAACTGGAAACAAATTCATTGAAAATGTCAAGAATATAAGTTGCACAGGTTTGTTTCCCCAATCTGACCAGAAACAGCAGAGGAAACGATCGGCTTTCAATGGGGAGCATAATAGGGAAGTCATTAGAATGTTTAACCATCAGCTGACTTAGTTTTAACATGGCATTTATAGCCTGTTGATTCTTATTGTGCACTGCCAGCTGTACCACCACCACCGACCATCAGCACCACCACCGACCATCAGCACCACCACCGACCATCAGCACCACCACCGACCATCAGCACCACCACCGACCATCAGCACCACCACCGACCATCAGCACCACCACCGACCATCAGCTACGACATTACCCCACACATACGATACTTTTATTACAAACACTACAGGCTACTACCACAACTACAACAGCAACAATAGCTACTACTACTACTACTACTACTACTACTACTACTACTACTATACCACACGGACCAACCATTGCGCATAAAGCGTAAAAAGCAAATAGAGATATTTATAATCATTCAACTACGATTAAATACAATTATGCGGATATATATATATATATATATATATATGCATACATATGTATATATATGTATATGTATATACATACATACATACATACATACATACATACATACACATACACACACACACACATACATATATATATATATATATATATATATATATATATATATATATATATATATATATATATATATATATATATATGTATATGTATATATACATACATAAATATAACGCTCAACGTACACTTATATAATTGATAGACGGTGTCAATGACCGGAGTAACTTCAAGGTCCCTATTCAATAAATTTAATAGCCGCTGCATCTTTACTTAGTTACTATTTACAGCTTAAATGGTTTCATGATTATCTATCTATCTATCTATCTATATACAGATATAGGGCAGGGAATTGCCAATTAGTAATAAAATTAATAATTAACAATTTTGCCAAGTAGTTCAGTATGAAAAAAACCTTTATCGGTAAAACCATTTATAATCATAAATATATAGGGCTTAGCATGAGATGCTTCACCAACATACTGAAAATTTAGAAATAGCAGTCAAAGAACTACTGATTCCAAACTACAGATTTTTCTCTAACGGATGGCGCATCCGTTAGAGAAAAATCTGTAGTTTGGAATCAGTAGTTCTTTGACTGCTATTTCTAAATTTTCAGTATGTTGGTGAAGCATCTCATGCTAAGCCCTATATATTTATGATTATCTATCTATCTATCTATCTATCTATCTATCTATCTATCTATCTATCTATCTATATATATATATATACCTTCTTTTACTTTCTTTTCTTTGCTTCAGTCATTAGGCTGCGGCCATGCTGGGGCAGCGCCTTGAAAAATATCATTGAATTACTATTGATATTTCCGAAAACATATGTTAACAGAACGTTATCCAGGCGATCCAAAATTAGGGAAATTCGAATTGAACATATGAAATATTCCCAGCCTGCAAATGCCTACAAAAAGAACGCTCAGAGGGAATTCAATCTAATACATTGTTGTATTCAACAAATGTATGTTTGTATGTACATATTCTATATATATATATATATATATATATATATATATATATATATATATATATATATATATATATATACACACACAATATGAAGGGTTTAGTTCACTGGTGATCTAAACGAATAGGTACGCTGTGTAAGTACTATGATTGGTCATCTGCTAGGTTCCAAATTCACAGTTGAGGGATCCGAAGTAGGCTTCCGAGTTAGCAGGTATATGTTAGAGGAAAATGATAATAAAACCAAGGTAGGATGAGTATCTCAGGTAACTTAGTGTATTTAATTAGAGTAAGGTGAATTTGAAGTGATGTCTTACAACTGTTTCTGGTATATCCCTCCATACATTGGGTATTCCGTGATCAGAGTCAAGATGAGTATGTAAGAAACTTCCGGACAGAATTCACAGAACATAGAGTAATAAAACAGTAGACAGGAAAATAAAGACAAGAGAATAAAGTTCACAGCTCATCTTATTCCAGAGGGTATGGAGATTGGTCCGTACCCTCTGAAATAAGATGAGCTATCAACTTTATTCTCCTCACTTTATTTTTTTCCTACTTTTTTATTCTTTTGCAGACTGAATTCTCTGTCTGGAACTTTCCAACATACACACATTGTCTCTGGTGTCGGAGTACCCGGTGTATGGATATATATATATATATATATATATATATATATATATGGAGTGAGAGAGAGAGAGAGGGGGGGGGGAGAGAGAAACATATATATATATAGGCGCAGGAGTGGCTGTGCGGCAAGTAGCTTGCTTACCAACTTACATGGTTCCGGTTTCAGTCTCACTGCGTGGCACCTTGGGCAAGTGTCTTCTACTATAGACTCGGGCCGACCAAAGCCTTGTGAGTGGATTTGGTAGAAGGAAACTGAAAGAAGCCGTCGTATATATGTATATATATAAGTATGTGTGTATGTGTTTGTGTGTCTGTGTTTGTCCCCCCCCCCAACATCGCTTGACAACCGATGCTGGTGTGTTTACGTCCCCGTAACTGAGCAGTTCGGCAAAAATAGACCGATACAATACGTACAAGGCTTACAAAAAATAAGTCCTGAGGTCTATTTGTTCGACTAAAGGTCGAGTGGCTGAAACAAGTAAATGAGTAAAAGAGAGTATATAGATAGATGGATAGATAGATAGATAGATATAGATATACGACAGGCGGGCTTTGGTTGCTGTACGGGATTGGTGATTAACTCGCCTTGTGATTTCCAGAGAAAGGAATAGAGCTGATTCCTCTAAGTGTGATATTTATATGCTTTTTATACCTTCAATAGTTAGAGCGTTATAGGCGAGGTGGTAGTTTCAATTCCTGGGTTGGGTGGTGCGTTGTGTTCTTGGGCAAAACACTTCCTCCTCACGGTACCTTGCGATCACTTCGACGCTTGACATGTGACACGCCATACACTTGTTTAGGCAACATCGATTTGATAGGGGAAATAAGCTAATGTACAGAGCATGCATTTGATCACTAGAAATAAATCATTTATGAAAGTTGTTCAGTAAAGAAACTGCAGAAGTCCCTTTCTCGGACTGCGAGAGACTTCCATCATATCTTCAGTTTTACATGTGTTTCATGACTTCCGTTCCAAGTAGAGTTTTGTCTTCCGTGTGAGCTTTGTTTCTTTATTCCAAAGCTGCGCTCAAATTCTTTTTCTTTTTCTCTTTATCACTGTTGACATCGTCGCAAAGACTGGTGCTGCTTTTGGCGTCGAAACGGTAAAGATATCCTTTGGGGTGCGCAATGTTTATATAATGCTCGTTTTCACTCTGTCTTTGTTGCCACAATTTGTTCATGCCTTCCTGATAAACTTCTCAGTAGTTCCTGCCAGTAGTATATGTGTATGTGAATATGTATGTAAAAATGTGCCTGTGTTACGCAAAAATGAAAACAACACTGACATCTCATTTTAACAGATATATTTACCAAAATTACATAAAAATATCTTGAAATACTGATGAGTAAATTTATTCAATAAAATCGCCATTCGCTTCATCCATGGCCTCCAGATGACTTCGGAATCTTCTGCAACTCTTCTGGACAGTCTCCTTGTTTAAGTTGCTGAATGCTGCTATAATCCTTGCCTTCAGTTCATCTTTGGTGTTACAAGGAGTTTTGTTTGTCTCTCGTTTAACTGCACTCCACATATGATAATCAAGAGGGTTGCAGTCTGGGAAGTTAGGTGGTCAGATGTTAGGGGTGACGTGATCGCAGAAATTGTCTGACAGTCGCGACTGGTTTCTCCTGCTTGTGTGGCATGATGCAGAGTCCTGTTGCCAAACATAAGGTCTTCCAGCAGTTTCCCTCTTGACACAGGGCAGCACTACCTCCTCCAGGCACTTGATGTAGGTGTCTATGTTGAGTGTAAGGCCGTGTGGGAAGATGAATGGAGTCATAACGTCACCATCACTAGTGATCACTCCAAACACCATGATGTTGACTGGATGTTTGACTTTTATCACTCTCGGTACATGTCCTCAGATTGCACTGTCCTCAGATTGACACCAAATCACTCTGAAATGTTCGTATTGGAGCTTCCGGTGCGAATGCCAAGCAGTACAGTATGTCATTTTCAAACTTCTGGCAAAGTGAATTGCTTCAGGGTGCTGTTTTTCTCACATACGGTGCCCAAATGACCCTACGATACTGTGTAGTCGACGAAATCAAAAACAAACAATGCGCAAGCGCGAAATAAAAAATATAAAATGATAACAATTTACCCATCGCTCCCTGTATATGTGTATGTATGTATATATATATATGTATATATATATATATATATATATATGTATATATATGTGTGTGTGTGTGTGTCTGTCCGTCCGGTATAATAAACACGATAACTAGAACTCAATACTTGAAGATGTAAATAGACAAACGGACAGACGGATAGATAGATAGATAAAGAGAGAACAGAGGGAGAGGGAGACAATGAGAGGGAAAGAAAGCGTTGCAGGCAAAATATCGAAATGAAATAACGAAAAATAAAAGAAATCGAAATAAAGGACTTGGTGGGGTGAGGTGGGGTGGGAGAGGGAGAAAGAGAAAGAGAGAAAATGAGGAAAGAGAGAGAAGGAAAGATAGAGTGAGAGAGGGACTATCAATTAAGCAAACAAAAGGAGAGAAAGGAAAGGCGAGGTGGTGATGAAGAGGTAAAACAATGCAACAAGTATTCCCTCTTCTTCTCTCCGCTCTCCCTCTCTTCTTCTTCTTCTTCTTCTTCTTCTTCTTCTTCTCCTTCTCCTCCTCCTCCTCCTCCTCCTCCTCTCTGTTCCCCCTCTCTCTCTTTCTTTCTCTCTCACTCATCGTCCGTCTCAGAGAGAAAGTGAAATATAACCTATTGACAAACTACGTCAATGGTGAATCATTTGTTCACCATTAGCGACAAAAACTTGGCTGAACCAATGAGGAAACCATATTCCTGTCATACAGCATAATTGGTGAGGGAAACACGTATTTCCTGCGGAAATAGCCATGAATACCTTTTAGCTTTCCATTACTACAGCTCCTCCGCCAACCACAGACATAATATAGATCTATCACTTACCTATATGAGATGAATAGTCACATAACCAACTACCTGTTCCGTGAAGTAACTCGTAGTTAATATTTTATATCTTTTGTCTGCTATAACTGAGGTTCATTTTCCTTGTTTGTCATAGCGCCGACTACATTTTTAGTCGTAGTAAACTCGCAGGGATAAAATAAGCTGCTTAGATTAACTGAGATTATATTATCACGTTAATGAACTGAACGTCTGTGACATATAGCTCTCTCTCTGTGTGTATATATATATATATATATATATATATATATATATATATATGTATCCAATTGACGTTCTTTGGCTTCATGAGTAGCTAGCTGAGTATCTCACATTGAGTAATTATTACGTCAGAGGATCTACTAGCTAGGAAACATATGTACCCTCGATTTTACCTGTTCCACCCCTTCAATTTGTGTGTGTGTGTGTATATATATATGTATATATATATGTATATCCATATATATGTATATGCATATATATATATATATATATATATATATATATATATATATATATATATATATATATATATATATGTATATGTATGTATGTATGTATGTATGTACGTATGTGTGTATGTGTGTATAGGGTTACCTTAGATCAGCTTTCATATCCAGCCAACGACTCTTCTGGGATGCTTCTCGTCCGTTGTTTCATTCCGATTGAGATCCTGCTTGTCGCATTCTCTTCGCTCTGAAGATCCGACTGGGTTGACGGCTCCTGTTGGTTCACAATATGGCACATGGTCGCGGCAGATGAAGAGGTATATCACGGAGATGAGGACCGACTGCAACCCTGCCCAATGGGTCACCCGGGAGGACCCGGGAATACACCGACAAATGGCGAATACACCAGCGCGCTGCAATGGCGCATGCCTCCACATCTGACCTGATTTATACGCACATACACACACGCACGCACGCACGCACGCACGCACGCACGCACGCACGCACGCACGCACACACATACACACATGTTTATATCTACATCTGTCTATTAATCTATCTGCATATATATACATATACATACATATATATATATATATATATATATATATATATATATATATATATATATATATATATATATATATTATGTGTATTTCTTCTATCTTAATGAATAAAAATTCTTCTGATAGAATAAATGGGTTAATAGAAACCAATGTAGCAAAGAACACAAAATAACTGTGGTTTAGTTCCTGTTTTTAAGGCAGGAACTCCTTGAAATTTTGGGTATTTGAGTATATTTAAGAATTTAAGGATTGGAGAAAACGCATGTTATAATTGCAATTATAACATGCGTTTTCTCCAATCCTTAAATTCTTATATATATATATATATATATATATATATATATATATATATATATATATATATAACAAGTGAAGTCATTGGCCACGTCAAAGTGGCCGTTCCATGTTACTCCTAGTTTAACCCCAGACAGGCCTTCCGCCAGCTGGTTATCGGTGCGACGCTGCACCTTTTATATACAGGTTGACATTAAAAAATCCGGCAACCTCCGGACCTGAGGAGAGCCGGATTTTCAAAAATGCCCAATTTTTTTTATGGTTACATCTGCTGTATATATTAACAGAAAATTACTACCTGTACAATCCTTTAAAGAAAGAAAATTAAACACTAAATGAAAAGCAAATGAAATTTTAATGTTCATTAATTAAATAATAGAATTTTAATTCAACTAAATAAAATATTTCCTTAGAATTTTAGTCATTACTGTAGCCTCGAAAAGAAGCCAAACAGCAGATGGGCTGTCAGGATAATCCCCTTCATCACTGAGAGTGACAACATCCTCAGCATCAGGAACAGCTTCAACCTGTGGAGGAAATGGTGATGTCAGCACATCTGGGTTGACTTGAAGTTGATGGCAGCGGATTATCCAAGTGTGGACACTGCTGCTGCTTCTTCCTGCTTCCTGGCTATTTTCTGGAATATATCGTGCAGTGTCTGTCGCTTCATCTACTTGGGTTTTCCTCTAATAAGTTTATCTTGGAGCAAGCAAACGTTCATGATTTCTTGTTCACTTGCAAAACCTCGTTCCTCTTGTCCAGCCAGCAGTTCAGTTGTCAACGTAATTTACCTGTTAATAGAGATTCTTTCTCTCACATCTTCCTCATTTTCATCATTGGACTTTTAACCAAAACTACAATCTCAGAATCAGTGTAACGATAAACTGTAGGCACATTATCATCATCATCATCATCATCATCATCCATCCATCCATTCCGTTAAAGCATCTGCAATATGTGCAATACACACACATACATGCTTGTATGTGTGTCCGTATGTAAATATGTGTGTGTGTGTGTGTATATGTGTATGTGTGTCTGTGCGTGTATATATATATATATATTGAAAAAAAAGTCGTCAGAATTTTGGAATAACTTCTTTCATTTATTTTATACATATATGACTCGAGTTTCTGGGTATTTACCCGTCTTCAGCGTACGAAGGTCGGCGGTTGTCGTACGCTGAAGACGGGTAAATACCCAGAAACTCGAGTCATATATGTATAAAATAAATGAAAGAAGTTATTCCAAAATTCTGACGACTTTTTTTTCAATATTTACTTCTGTACATCACACCTAACACTACACACACACACACACACACACACACACACACACACACACACACACACACACACACACACACACACACACACAAACACACACACACACATACAATATATATATATATCTATATATTTCACATTGCTTAATTAAATGGAGTCGCATGAAACGATCGTACTGCATTAACTTTGGATATCCTTGTTGCTTATTTTGATTTTAATCACCTTATTTTGGAATTGTATGGATAATACCATACTTAATTTTGGTGCCTAAACTTAAGTACCATATTCACCTTGAATCAGTCCATAAGGAACAAATAAATCTCCCTCAATACCACCAAATTCCACTCAGTGGCCACATAGACTCTTGCGCCAGAAACAAAAACCCTAAATTCATTATATTCCCTTTCTATCAATGTAAAGACAGAATCTCCACACAAGAAAGAATCAATAAGGAGAATCTTTTCATAGAGAAATTCCAACCATTTCTTAACACATACACCCCTCAGTGACCTTATTTCTCTATGAACAGACACAAACTTCCTGTTGAAAAAGAGTTCATAACTCCAACTAAAAACATTTTTCTCCCCTTACACACACTTCCTGTTTTGACACCACATTTCCTGCTTAACACAAACTTTTAACCCTTTTTTTAAACCTAACAAAACTCTCAACTCTCATGCATCCTTATTTTTCCTACCACTATATACATGAACTACTATTGAACTTCAAAAGCCCAAAGACAATATAATGTATGGGTATATTTATTATTTTTTATATATATTATTGTTTTATATATTATTTTCTTCATTTTGTACTTCTTTGTAAAAAAACATTTTCATTCTCCTTCTTCTTGATAATTTGCTTTCGCAATGAAAATCGGTTAGACATCTTTATTAAAATATGCTTCCAGTTTAGCATTCTGCCTATTTTTCATTTTCCTATTATTTCTCCACGTGCGGTTAACACAGCCCCACTATTTACTGACTTATATATATATATATATATGCATTATATGTATGTATGTATGTGTGTGTGCCTTCGTGTTTGTTACCCCGCCGTTTGACAACCGATATTGGTTTCTTTAAGTCCCCGTAACTTAGTGGCCTGAAAAAGCGACCGATAAATATGTACTAGATTTTTAAAAAAATAAGTACTGGGGTGGATTTCTTCCTCGAAATCCTTCCAGTTGTTGCCTGGTATGGTCCGAATGCAATGGCTGAAACCAGTAAAAGATAACGCAAGACAAATTCGTAACCCGACCGATTGCTTTAGAAACATTTTGTGCCAGGCATATAAGACTTTCTGGCCATGCAGAGTACATTAAAACTGGTGACCTACTTTTAAGTAAAGAGGTAAATGTAGACAAACTATGTCCGTTCTGATCCATCCCAGTTGAAATATTTCAGCGTTGTTTACAGCTCTGATAATAGACAAAGGTTGTTCTTTTCCCTTGTTGTCCCCTCAATAGAAAACATTTGTAATGCGTGTGTATAATTTTATTGACAAGTGGAAATTTGCTTGTAAAAGCATTTGAATAAGCGAAGCAAGATACATGGAAAGCAAAATAAAACTAAAAAATATCCCTGAAAACAAAACCAATAATAATCGATACCATACCGTCCAATAATCCTTTCTGCACAATGGAGTAAGAATTCCCAGTGCTTTTCTCTCTCTCTCTCGCTCTCGTTCTCTCTCTTTTTCTCCCTCTCCCTTCTTCTCTCTTACAGAAACTTTCTAGAACAATGTAGATTTTGCTTTAAAGGAAAGGAATAGTTGAGTGTCCGTATTACAGCTGAATATATTATTAGTCTATAAAAATATATACATTATTATATTCTATAATATATAATATTCACTCTATTATTAGTATTTATTTTATCGTAATAGGAAGAACGGAAATACCAAATTGGGGTGGCATTTCAAGGAAAGGATTTTGGTATTTAATCCCATATGAAGAATTATGCTGTTCTACATTCGGCAAAATATCTATCTATCTATCTATCTATCTATCTATCTATCTATCTATCTATCTATCTATCTATCACCATACATACATGCATACATACATATATATATATGCATATATATATATATATATATATATATATATATGTGTGTGTGTGTGTGTGTGTGTGTATGTATGTATATATGCATATATATATAAATATATACACATACACACACACACACACACACACACACACACACATATATATATATATGTGTGTGTGTGTATGTGTATGTGTGTGTATTTGTGTCTCTGTCGCCCACCAACGCTTGGCAAACCGGTATTGGTATGTTTGCGTCCCCGTAACTTGACGGCTCGGTAGAAAGAGACCGATAGCATGAGTACGAGGCTTAAAAGAAACAAGTCCCGGAGATGATTCATTCGAATAAAAGTTCTTCAAGGCGGTGCCCCAGCATGGCCGCAGCCTGTTGACTATAACAAATAAAAGATGAAAGATATTTACAGTAGTAATTTGTGAACATTAGCGTCGTTGTCTTCTCAAGAGAGTAATCTTCATTTCTCAGCATTTCCGACCAAATAGTTTCCGTGTACTAAATCCACTGAGAAGGTTTTAGTCGGCCCTCAGCTATAGTAGAAGACACTTGCTAAAGGTACCACGCAGTGGGAGTGAACCCGGAACCATGTGGTTGGGAAGCAAGCATAGTATCACACAGCCTAAACATAAATTTAAGATGTCAGCAAAAACTACTCTGGTTGCTATAAAGAATTACTGCCTGAAAATAAGTCTCCACTATTGCAGACGATGAATAATAATAATGTCTCGCACATGTCTAACAGAGATTCTATTTCGAATGCAAAGTAAGCGACCACCTTTCTTGAAACAGCAAATTCTAAAATAAACATTACATCTTAAATGGAAGAAGAAGAAGGACAAAAAGAAAAAGAAAGAGAAGGAGGACAGCACAGTTGTCTGGGATTTCCTTGATATAGCAAAAGCTTTCAGAAACAAATTAAAGAGTTGTAACATCTGTTTAACTGAACCATTTTATATTATATCAGGCAAACAGAAGGTCAGAGCAGACATCCATCTGTTAAGATGTGATATATTTATTATTCATGTGATGTTAATATTCATTGTATATGTTATTCATGCCATCCATTATTAATGTTATATTTTATTCGCGTGACGTGTTACTGATATGTGTGTTATTCAAGGGTAAACATTCTGCTTGAGCCACAAACAAAAAGCTATACTCAGGTGACGTCATAAATCACATGACCTCTCACAAAATATCTGGTATTTCTACCGCTAATATTTACCCGGTTATCGGTTAAGGCGGCGAGCTGGCAGAACCTTTGGCACGCCGGACAAAATGCTTAGCGGCGTTTCGTCCGTCTTTACTTTCTGAGTTGAAATTCCGCCGATATCGACTTTGCCTTTCATCCTTTAGATACCGATAAAAGAAGTCGAGTACTAGAATAGATGTAATGGACTCCCCGCCCACCACCACCACCACCACCACCACCACCACTACCACCACCGCGCACCTTCGTTTGGGATCACTATTACTAATTTTTTTATCGCCCCTTCTTCCTAACTCTCCTGTCTGACCACCTATGTCTGGCCTTCGCCATGATTGATCGCTAGCCACTAAACCTTTTCTGTTTTCTCTCTCTGCTTATTTCTGTGTTCCTTTCTGTCGATGAGCATAGGCTCGAAATGTAAAAGACTTTCTCACTTCCTGAGCGTTAAACTAATAAATATGTTTGTTGTTTACACACTCGTCTTCGTCTTTTTCTTTTGTTTCTTTTTGGGAAATTCCAACTATATACATATATATATATGGTAAAGACACCCCCACAAGAGAGTACCCCTGAAATAGAAATAGAAACTAAGACTATGGAGAGCATCCAGCAAATAGCTAACTCCATCCACCAGAGTATTAGAGTTACGATAGACTACCCTACTAAACACCCTAACCATAGATTACCTGTATTAGATACTGAACTCTGGCTAGAAACTAAGAACAATAAAACCAGAATCCTCCATTCACACTATACAAAACCTATGGCCTCCAAGTACCTGACCCACCGGAACTCGGCTATTGCGGACAATGCCAAATTCAACATATTGATGGCAGACCTCGTCAGAGTAATGCGAAATGTCTCCTGCATGTGCGACCCTACAGAATTAAAGAGACATATACAACATTTCGTCCACCGCATGCAGTTCTCGGGTTACAGCCATAAAGAAAGGATCAGGGTTTACAAAGGAGCTATGAAGAAGTTTGAAACAATCAAACGCAACGATAGGAATGGGATTTGCCCACTCTATAGGAGCAAATCATGGAACACCATAGAAAGAACTAAGAAGAAAATAGGGAAGGCAAGCTCATGGTACAATAGCCACAAGTACCAAAGCGTCATGTTCGTCGACACCACCCCTAGAGGCGAACTGGCGTACCGCTTTAGAAGGGCCCTAGACAAACTTAAGCTAAGAATTAAGGTTGTTGAAAGGCCAGGCAACCCTATCAAATCCCTTATCAGTAGAACATACCCTTTCAGTAGAACCCCCTGCACTGATAGGAACTGTATCGTATGTAGATTTAGCCCACAAACGAACTGCAAAACCAGAAATGTGGTCTATAGTATAAGATGTACAGAGGGACGATGCAGAAATAAGACAACGACATATGTAGGCGAAACAGCAAGGAGTATAGGGGAGCGGGCAAACGGACATTGGAGGGAACTTAAGGAAGGGAAGAACTCATCAGTTCTGTACCAGCACGCTGAGCAAGAACATAGAGGCTCAATCAACAACATAGAAATTAAAATCTTATCTACACATAGCAGTGATGCAGCACTTAGACAAATTACTGAAGCTACACACATAATAGAAGGGAAACCTAGCCTGAATAGGAAACTAGAATGGAACACTAACATACGCCACTAACAAACCACAGCATGTGACAACATGTTACCCATAAACCAATAATAGGAACAAAGTATAATACAATACATAGATAAACAAATGGAATTAAATACTACATACGTTAACAAAATTTAATTAAACACATTAAAAAATAAAAAAAAAAAAAAAAAAACACACACACACACACATGAACATATAAATAAATAAAAACTAATACAAATGAACACGTATTAACAGAGAATATAGGTGATACAGACACTCCCCATACACACATGCACTTACAGAAGACACAGACACATTGATGGACACGCATGCGTAGACACATACAATAGGAATACAAAATACAAAATGGCTGATAGTTAGCAAGGTGAGACACACATAAGAAAGAAGGAAACAAAGGACCACTGATGAGGTCACAGAAGTGTGACGAAAGAACTCTGGCCGAAATAAGATTAAGATTAAGATTAATGTAATATAAAGCTGAAAAAAAAAAAAAATTAACACCAAATATACAGTGCGTGTGTTTTTATTGGCTAAACTGGCAATATGACCATCCCCAAGTACAACAATATATATATATATATATATATATACATACATACATACATACATACATACATACATACATACATACATACATACACATACACATACACACGCACACAGACATAATTTTATTTCCTTATAATTCGAAGAATTACTCGAAAATAGAGTCGAAACAGTTTTTATTACATATACGCCAAATGCATCTGAAGATTTGGAATTTGGAAATGTAATTGGAATGTATCACGTCCGTAGCCTTTTGTTCTTCCAGATAGAGTTATAAGAACTTAATGATAGAATTTCAAGAACTTGTGTATCTCACAAGTTTAAGAATTTTTGTGCTGAAATAAGATGTGAAATGATGCAGTTCCTGCCTGTATAAATAGATGACCTGTTCAGTTATTTGATTCATGCTATCCACAATAATACACACTCACAGAAGCATACATATACACACATCTACACACATATGCATATATGTACACACAAAAGAATAAAACTTTTGGCGTGGCACCAACAACTAATTTTTGATCAAATTTCAAATCAAATGGGAAATAAAAACGATCTAAGAATAGCTTATCTACTGATTATTATGGGTTAAAGGATCTTATTCATTTTTTTTTCGGAAACAGGAATTAACCTCATCTTAGATAATCATGAGTAACGAGGCGAAAATGGCGTATACATATGACTTGAAGGCATTCTAACAAAAGAATCCTTTTCAGTCGAAATGATATGTCGTAACCACCAAATTGACCGTACTTTTCTTATTTCTTGCAGCAAGTAATCTCTTGAATAACAGGTAGAGCATATCTAATTGAAGATATCTGCACCATAGTTAGAAATGCGTATCGTTTTGAAATTTCGAATGGACAAAAAGAAAGGGAAAAAACGCCAAGAAAAATAGAGCAACTGTCCTTAATTTAATGCTGTGTGCTTGTGTGAGTGTTTGTATGCGTGTATGTGTGTGTGTGTGTGCGTGCGCGTGAGTGTTTCTATGCGTTTGTGTGCGTGCGTGCGTGCGTGTGTGTGTGTGTGTGTGTGTGTGTGTGTGTGTGTGTGTGTGTGTGTGTGTGTGTGTGTGTGTGTGTGTGTGTGTCCCTAGCTTCATATTTAGACTTTATTTGAGTTGGCGATACGTTATCTTTGATTAAACCAAATGATAATGGATTCTCAACGAGAATAGAACTTTACAGACCGAAAATGCACGCAATAGATTTCGCTACGCATTTCAGAATTTTCTTCAAAAACAACAGCAATGATAGAATGAATATATTTAGCCATATTTTTTAAAAAATTCTTTTCAACACTTGGCCATTCATTCTGTTGAGCATTATCATTCATTGTCCGGAATAAACATTTCAGGTCAATAATGGCACCAAAGTTCCACACTAATAACAAAATTACATTTTTCTTTTGTTCTGTCTGGTTGCAGATTTTGTCTGAAGATTGAAGCTATGAATTTTCTTGTTCAATATTATTGTAATCAGTTAAGCTTTTGAAACAAAGGCAAAAATAAAATGAAAACAAAAAAGAAGAAATAAAAAAGAAAAATCAAATGTTTTTTTTTTTTTCAATGGTTAAAGGATAAAAGAAAATAATACGAAAGCTTTAGTAAAACCGGAACAGCAAAAATTATTTATAATATAAGCACACGGTTACAAATTTAGGGCCAGTGACATTGCATTCACAGGTATTTAGTTCATGAATCCCGGATGGACGAAAACCGAAGTCAACCTGAGGGAGATTTGTAATCAGAAAGTAACTGGACATATCAATACAGTGCAGCAAAATATTCTGGATGTTGCTCTTACGCCGTAGTTGTCATTCAATCTACTTCAATAGAAATGTAATTGTTAAGTATGGATGTCAATAAATCAATTATTAGTAGCGGAAAAATAAACATTTGAGAAAGTAAAGTATCGACTTGGATAACATAATGTGTATACAATTATGGAACGGCACTAGCAGTAATATTTCAGTCTCAGAGAAATATCGCTAAGAGACCTGTGTGTTAGACACACAGAACTTCACTTAGAGAATTGGTGGATCGTCAGACTCAGTTTCACCTGCTTTGATATCCGCAGTGACAAATGTCTGGCACATTCTTGAGCCGAACCGAGCTATTTTACTTGAGTGTATTAATTGAATTCCAACCAGGTTAGCTTTCGTATAAATCAGCAATTTTTCTTTTATCTACCGATTTCTATATCGGAACAAAACATTTGTACCCAAATTATAGATGTTTTACTCATCAGCATTTTAATATACAGTTGTTTCATATGAATACATTAGATTGTCCAGTAATATTACACCAAATGGCAGTGTGAGATCATTATTTTAAATAATATAACATCAATATATCCATTATATATACAGTATGTATATGACTATCTTATACAGTGACACTGACAGTTCAGACATTTGCTGTATTGTTTGGTAGTGAGTTTATAAATGTGGAATATTTTAATTTTCGAGGAACATGTCAAAGACACTTGTGTGTTAGAAATGTCGGGCTTCAATCAGAATCTCGGCAGAAATAATGAACAATATTCTTTTAGTAAGAAAGTAATAAAATCAGCTGGGCGGTGCTAAAACTAGATTACTACAAACAACAATTAACACATTATGAAAGAAACATAAACACCAATGCCAAACTTTATGGCAATCTAATCCCAACAACAACCACAACAACAACAACATTACGAGAACAAAGAGATTAAGGTTTATTGGTCACTGTTGAAGAAGTGAATATAAAGTTGTACATCGGTTGTTGCTATGGAAGCCTATTCATGGCACAAGATCGAAAGATCTCACTTTATAATAACATTAACCAATTAATACGAGACACTATGGATACGAGATATTGAGTGCACCAACGACCTAAAATGAACGTCCGTTGCATAAGTTACTTGTTGGGACTGTCCGAGTTCGGTTCTAGATGAAGAAGAAAGAAAAGAAAAAATAGTTGTTATAGTAATTAGATGATGATTTCCCGGACTATTAGCTGAATATATTGGAGATAAATTATTTACGATACTGATCTGAAGCCGTCATCTGGTGTAGTATATTATACTGGATGTAAATATAGTTCAGAATTGGATGCGAACATATAACCTTTATTTTTGAAGTTATTTCTGAACGAAAAAAAGAAAAAAAATGTAATAACGTTCTCATCTATTACGCTACCAGCGTATACAATCCGCAACGATGTACACATTCAGAAATAAGATACTTAATGACGACCAGAGATCAAGCCGATTGAAACATAGAGCCTGTGTGTGTACACACACACACACACACACACACACACACACACACACACACACACACATACTCGCATAGATTATATACACTTAAGGCAAGGTTAGTAGTCCGGAAAATGTTAATATTAGTAACAACTCACTTCTGACATTTTGGTATCTAATTTTTCTTCTGAGACGCATAGATTTGAACTTTAAGTGCAATTTTTGTGTTTTATGCATTTTATATTACGGACAAGCAAGCAACGGTTAAAAATGTCTCAAAGTTCAGCAGTACGTACACACACACACACACACACACATACATACACTATATGTGTGAGTGCATGCGAGTGCGTACATGCATATACATACATACAGACATACAAACAAAAACATGCACATATAACTATATTCTTTTCTACTCTAGGTACAAAACACAATAGTTTTGGGAAGGAGACCAGTCGATTAGATCGACCCCAGTACGCAACTAGTACTTAATTTATCGTCCCCGAAAGGATGAAAGGCAAAGTCGACCTCGGCGGCATTTGAACTCAGAACGTAAAGACAGACGAAATACCGCTAAGCATTTCGCCCGGCGTGCTAACCACTCTGCCAGCTCGCCGCAATTTAGTAATTGCATATTAAATGCATATGCAACAGATTTCCTATTTCAGTGTTGTTAACACCGAAACAATATATATGTATGTATGTGTGTGTACTTATATATATGTATGAAATATGTAAAGAAGCTTGCTTCCCAACTACATGGTTTCAAGCTCAGTCGCACTACATGGTACCTTGGGCAAGTGTCTTCTTCTATGGTGGATTTGGTAGACGGAAACTGAAAGAATCCCGTCGTTTATATGTATATATATATATATATATATATATATATATATATATATATACACACATTGTTAGAATTTACAAAAAAAACAACAAACAAAACAAAAGACGAAGACGGGTGTGTAAACAACAAAAGATGAAATAATGTATGTGTATATATGTAAGTATGTATGTATGTATGTATGTATGAATGTATTTGTGTGTGTGTGTTTGTCCTCCCACCATTGCTTGACAACCAGCGTTGGTGCGTTTACGTCCCCGTAACTTCGCCGTTTTGGCAAAAGGGACCGATAGAATGAGTACTAGGCTTACAAAGAATAAGTCCGGGGGTCGATTTGTTCGATTAAAGGTGGTGCTCCAGCATGGTCTCAGTCAAATGACTGAAACAAGTAAAAGAATAAAAGAAAATAAGGTTCTCATGTATATATACATAGATAGATGCATACCAACAGACACGCTGATATATATGCGTGTGTGTGTGTGTGTGTGTGTGTGTGTGTCTAGGGGGGGAGGGAGAAAGAGAGAGAGGGTGGGGTAGACAGATAAATGTGAGGATAAATAAGCAAGTGTAGGAGACGTGTACCAGTGATTTGTCTGTGACTTAATTGTTGGCATCGGAAACACTTTAGCGAGAGAGTCCTGTTCAGACATACACTTATACACTCGTAATATTTTCAAAATAATCGCTCTAATACAACTAAGCATCGACCAGACACCGATTAAAAATGTAGTCGTTGATGTATGTGTGTCAAAATCACGATCTATATAATTTCCATAGATCTCAACAAAACGTTTGTATCTTGAATGTATATGCAAGACAGCGCCAGTGTTAAGCTTCGTGTTTTCCGATAGATTTCTTTTTCAGTGTGGAAATATGTTGTTACGAAATATAATAAATTTGCCTAGACGAGCCTTTTCTATTTAGATGAAGGAAAAACACCATTTCTCACAGTTAAAAGCAAAAGCTTTTATTCAATATACATAGATGGGCGTTGGAAATATTTCAACTCATGTAACCTTTCTCATGAGGTTTGTATGTATTTATTGTGTTGAGTAAGTTGTGTGTGCGTGATTAAGATATAGAGTGAAAGAGAGGAAGAGGCCGAGACAGAGCAGGAGAAGGAGAGAGGGAGAGAGAAAGAGGGAGAGAGAGAGCACATAAATTATCAACTCCCTGTTCCCTTTCTATAAAAAAAAGCATTATAGTATCGGTAAACAATCACACTTTGTAACACTTATCCATTTTATGCACAGACGGCTTCGAAATACGCACAGCTTTACCATTAAAGGGAATGTTATATAAAACAAGCAGCACTAATAATTATAATAATCCCTCCTAGTTTTGACACAAGGCCGGTAATTTTGAGGGGAGGGGCAAGTCGATTACGTCGATCGCAGTACTTGACTGGTACTTTTACTTTAATCGATTGTGAAAGGATGAAAGGCAAAGTCGACCCGGGCGAGATTTGAACTCGGAACTTAAGGAGTCGGAAAAAATACCGTTAAGCATTTTATCCGATGCGTTAAAGATTCTGCCAGCTCACTGATTTGATAACAATTATTATCGTTTCAAATATGGCACAAGGCCAGCAATTTTGGGGGAGGGGTAAGTGGTTTACATGGACTCCGGTACTCAATCCCAAAAGGATGAAAGGTAAAGTCGACCTCGGCAGAATTTGAACTCGGAATGTGTGAGAAGAGGGTCGAAAGCGTGACTCACATTGTTAGTGCTTGTGAAAGTCTTGCGCAGAAAGTGTGCCAGCGTAGACACGGCAAAGTAGCCCCAAAACCTCCATTGACTACTCTGCCGTAAATATAGATGTGAGGTAACGGGTGTTTGGTACCAGCAGACACCGAAAAAGTTCATAGATGAAAAGAGGAAGTAAAAAATCTATCTATCTGTCTGTCCGTCTACTAAACGATATTGACTAGTTGAATCGGTGTTTCTCAAAAGGTGAACGAACTCCTTCCTGCATTGAAGAGACGGTAAGTAATGAGATGGGACAGAAAAGTGCTATGTTTAGTTAAATTAATATTGTTTTAAACTTTTTAAAACTTAACCAACACCGTATTGGCGATAGACAAATTATGTGTTTGTAAATTGTATTTTGTCTGCTTCTCATTAATAAACAGGCTGAAGTCAACATTTTCACTAATATATTTGGGGAGAGAGTTTTAACCGCTAAAAACATAGAAATTGTTGTAGGTGTTGAAAGAAGACAGCAGTAAAAATAGCCAGTCCAGAGTAACAACATGAAAATCAGAAAACAATAAAATTGGCGTCGACATACATAACCTTTAGCTATTACTTATTTCAGTTATAAGACTGCGAAAATGCCAGGAACGGTTTTCTTGAACAAATTGACCCAAATATGTCTTTAATGGTTAAGGCGCATGGCCGCGTGGTTAGAGTGTTCGGCTTATAATAAGGTCGTGGATTCAATTTCTAAACCATTTGGTGTGTTGTATCCTTCAGCAAGGCATTTTATTTCACGTTGTTCCAGTCTACTCAGCTGTAACGAGTTCCAACCACGCACCGGTGCAGTCTTTCCTCACTCATCTCTCGTAATTCATAATATTTAAGCAGGACCAGAAGTGCGAGTGCCGAGAGGAGGGTAGCTATGTTTGCTTCCGATTACACAGTACGATGAAGCAAGTAGCGAAAGCATGTTTTGTGTTACCGAGCTGTTCATGAGTTACGCTTTAACTGTACTTAAACTCGCAGTGAGATGGATGATTAATTCTGGTCAAAAAAAGTCAGGGAAGGCAATCCTGGAATTTAAAATAAACAAAATTAATGAAATACAATGAAATGCGTTATAGATACAGTGTTAGGAAGTCGACGAGAAAAGCCTATACCGGTCGATCTATCTGCAGGAAATAACTACAAAATCTCTTCCAAATAAACTTTATAAAACGGGTTAATCATGGCTGACAATCATTTGATCGTAAATCAAGCGATATTTTTTGTTTCTTAGAAGTTACTCTCAAAAAGTCGGCAAAAAAACCAGAATTAGTAGGTTAAGAGTTACAAAAATAAAGGAAAGTAAAAAAGCGAAGGAGTATTTGGTTTAAGTCTAACATAACGATATGACGCAAGATTTCAAAAGTGTTCTGCTTTACTGTTCGATAGGGGTTCCTTTTTATACTACTCACACCATCGTTGCTACATCCTTGGTCTTCCACCCTGTTTTCATATGGGAACATTTTCTGAAGTTTAATTTATTTTGGTGTCGGCAGTGCGATATGATTTCATATTTCTTGTTTAGCAAATATGTGATTATACTGTATTTTTTTGCGATTTAGAAGAAAATATTTTGGAAGCAGTTACGTATAGAGTCGCTCAGCCTATCATTTTCCATTAAATCTTCCGTTTATGTATTTATCTTCCAATCCAAAGTATTTTTTTAAGACGGATGTTCTATTTAAATTGACGATAATTGCGGGAGAAGTGTATTTGTTGTATATATTTAGCTTTGAATATCGCTCTAGTAACGTCGATGTATTTGTTCATTGTGATTTTTCCCTTTCAATAATATTGTTTATTTGCAGAGTATATTTTTCCGAGGTTTGACTCTCTGTTATTGCATCTGTTTTCACCTGCAGGAAATGCATTTCTTTGTATGTTTTGTATGATATACTTAATGCTTTTTGTGCTACTCTAGATGAGTTTTCTATTTTCCCCCTTTAGAATAGCTCTGTTTGGCTGGAAAGTGTTTCGTGATTAGTGACAAGTAGATTCACAACACAAAGTTTATATCGTAGCGTGAAATTCGAGCTACGAGAAAGGAATTCTGTTTAAATAAGCAATATATTCTGTACATTATACTGCTCTTAATTCATTCATTGACAAACAAAGTAACTTTATATATATATATATATATATATATATGTATGTGTGTGTGTGTGTGTGTGTGTGTGTGTGTGTGTGTGTGTGGATACAAGCAAAAATGCTAGTTCTAAAATCTCTCTAAGAGATCAACGCAGTAGTTGTACTGTCAAGTAAAGTTCGTAGCCACTTCAGCATGACTGTCCGTTCGAACGGGCTCTACTGCGATTTTTTTTAACCACAAGAGGACATCTCCTTTAGCTGGCTAACGATGCAGAGCTGTATCCGATAAATTGTGATATATATATATGTGTATATATATGTGTATATATATATATATATATATATAGACACATACGTGTGTGCGTATATATATTGGCGTGTGTTTTGGGTGGTGCATTTATTTGTAGCAAATTTGAATTGTTTTTTTTAATGTTGTGCTTTAGAATAGGTTCTCATTGTATGCGCTTCTAATTTTTTCTTTTCTAAGAGTTTATCATATCTGGAATAACGTCCATTTAAATCCAAATCGAAACTGCCCCTGTGTGCACAAGTTGTTCATTCTCTCATCGACTCCTACGTTTCACGACTTCTTCTATCATTATGCAAATGACTAGCGTCTAATCAAATGTTTCTATACATATTATTATATAGTCTTCCACTGCTCACTCTCGATATGGTGTGAAGGTGAGGTAAGCAGATCCCGACGATCCGTTAAGTCACAATAACACTCGTTGATTCAATCCTCCATCCAATTTGCAGAAAAGGTCGCCCCTACCCACAAAACCTAATTACACAGTGAGACTAAATGTATACGGCCATGAATCCAATAAATATTTATATAATAAACCACACTGTGCAAATATCTGGCTGTCAACCTTGTTCTATTATGCAAATCAGATGCATCTAAGCACATCGTTGCTTACCATTTCCATACACAGTCTTACGCTACTTAAGCTCGTGGTCTTGGGAGTGAGAAATAAGAAGATCTTGACGAATAGATATGTATATTTATTCATTTTGCAACCTACGCTATATTGGCAGCTAATAATTATACATTTGCTAAATTGCATATAACCGAAGAATTGTTTCAGATGTCCTCGATTGTCATAAACATCTCCAAAAGTTTCACTTTCTATTGTATTAGAAGTCAGATACACAATAATGTAAGAGTAATGGATAAAAGTTTCCGAACGAAAATAAACTCAGAATTGATTTTTATAGTATCATGTAGAAAAGCGTTGCTGTGGTAACTAATTATATAGAAACTGTCAATTTGATTCCTATACTCTTGGTAATTGATTAATTTCCTTGTACAGTTCCATCAAGAAAATATGAAGATACTGAAGTTGAGACTACGCAGATAATATAATTTCAGAAATACTGGATGGATATAACTCTGAATATGATTTGAGAAAGACTGAATTTAACTATACATAATGTGCCAGGAATTACTCAAATTTATGTTATTGAAGAAAATTAATACAATAAAATATTACAAAATATCATAAAATATAAAATATCTTGATAATAAGCATTAGAAATGCGTATTAGGGTTGAAAAAAAAATATTCGGTCATTTAAGCTTTATTGATAACACAACTATTGTGAAATTTTCAAACTGAAGATACATATACATGACTGTGTGTGTGTGTGTGAATGAGGATATGCGGATGTGTGCGTATGTGTGAGAGAAAGGGTTAATGGGAGAATGTACGTCGATGTATAAAGCAAAATCTAGAAATAAGAAATACATACATACGTGCATACGCACACGCCTGTGTGCATACACACATGTGTGAGTGTATGCGCGTGCGTATGTGTGTATACACACACATATATACATATATGTATATATGCATGCATATATATAAATATATGCATGTATGTATGCATACATATATTTATATACACACACACATACACTTACATATATGTGGGGTGTATGTATGTATGTACATATAACCCTTCCCTCTCTCCCCTTCCCTCTCTCCCCTTCCCTCTCTCCCCTTCCCTCTCTCCCCTTCCCTCTCTCCCCTTCCCTCTCTCCCCTTCCCTCTCTCCCCTTCCCTCTCTCCCCTTCCCTCTCTCCCCTTCCCTCTCTCCCCTTCCCTCTCTCCCCTTCCCTCTCTCCCCTTCCCTCTCTCCCCTTCCCTCTCTCCCCTTCCCTCTCTCCCCTCCCCTCCCCTCTCTGTTCCCTTCTGTTTCTGTATATTTATATGCATACATATATAAATATATATACATATACATATGTATATGTATATATATGTACACACACACACACACACACACACACACACACACACACACACACACACACACACACACACACTGTAGCACTATGCATGTACGTCTGTTAGAGCACAATGAAAACACGTTTCTTTTGAGTAAGTACATTTGTGGTTGTGGTTTCCTATTTAATTTGTGGTTTACATATTTCTTTCCTGCACCATTTTTGCCGCCATGTTGACTGTTTCATTGCTCACAAAATACACCCAGAAATATGATAATTTCTGCCTGCAGTGTTTCACCTCTACCTCATTATTTAAGCAAGACATGTGCTGTACTTCAAGTCTTGCCTAATTAATATCAACTGTTAGCGTTGTTCAAATAAAATTGTTACAAAAATAATCTGCAGAGCTCATTCAGTGATGTTATTATAGTACAAAAACTCTATTATAACGCTGCATATTGTTCAGGGAAGAAAAGAAAAAAAAACAACAAAACAAACAAAACAAATAACAAGTACCTCCTAAAATATAAAGAACGTGTGATACCATTCAGCTAATAGTATCACAGAAGCCAGCGATCAATATGCAGAAAAGTATTCAATTTTAAAACTAATTTAAATTTAAAAAGTAATAAAAGAAGACGAATATGCTTCTTATTGGAACACGTGAGTTAATAACTATAGGCTACGAAAATATAGAAGACAAACTGAAGGAAGACAGTTCCTACTCTCATTTGTCTCTGTATGTATGTTCTAGTTTTGTTTTAAGATTTCTCTCTGGCAGAGAAAAGGTGAGTCGTTCTAACCTAGAAACAAGTTCCCTACATTAGAATTCAGAATCGTTGCCAAGATCATCTTGGATGCACGTACATATGTATGCATGTATATGTATGCACAATATGTATGTATATATATATATATATATATGTAAGTATACTTTATTTGGGGATTAGCAAGCCTATCATTAGTTTCATGCCAAAAGAAATCTCTCAACAATTATCAAGCTTGCCACATAGAACAGTGGTACTCATCTCCATCTCGGAGAACACACGAAGCTACACGAGACAGTACGGGATTTGGGGATAATAAAATAAATATAGAGATCATGGGACGCAACTTCTAGGAAAATCCTAATTGTTATCTTCGTTGCGTTATCCATGGAGTCTTTGCAAGGAGTTGAGTTCACCATGAATTGATTAATGTGGTATATAATAATAATAATAATAATAATAATAATAATAATAATAATAATAATAATAATAATAATGATAATAATAATAAGACCAAAGCCAGACATACAAATATTTAGGAATCAATGAACTAGATACGATGCAATACACACAAATAAAAGAGAAAATAAAGAAAGAATATTATAGACGAGTTAGATCAATACTGAAAATAGAGCTCAAAGCTAAAAACAAGATAATAGGTATTAACACTTTAGCCGTCCCAGTTATAAGTTACAGCTACAATATCCTTAACTGGAAACTAAATGAACTAACCAAAATTGAAGTTTATGTGTATTGAGACCGCAAAGTTGGTCATTTCATAATAACGACACATCTATTATCCGATGTCCATTTTAGTCATTAGGGTTCATTTCCTGTTTGTTATGATCATTATGGTTCATCAGCAGGTTGCTCTGACTGACATCTTTGAAACGGAGCTTGGCTATTTCTCCTTGGGTTTCCTGAGAAAGTTCACCCAATGACTACTTTTGGATCCCGGTGTCTTTCATATATATATATATATATATATATATATATATATATATCATAAATATAAGGGATTAGCAATTGAGTTGCTTCTCCAACATACTGAAAATTCAGAAACAGCAGTCAAAGAACTACTGATTCTAAACTACAAATTTTTCTCTAAAATGGATGGCGATATTTATGGCACACATTTATGGCACACATGTGTGCCATAAATATCGCCATCCATTTTAGAGAAAAATTTGTAGTTTAGAATCAGTAGTTCTTTGACTGCTGTTTCTGAATTTTCAGTATGTTGGAGAAGCAACTCAATTGCTAATCCCTTATATTTATGATGATAAATGGTCTTACCGATAAAGGTTTATTTCATACTGAACTACTTGGCAAAATTGTTAATTGTTAATTCTATTATTAATTGACGATTCCCTGCCCTCATTTTTTGTATATATATATATATATATATACATATATATATATATATATATATATATAGACATACACACACACACACACACGCATATATATGTATAATACAAAGAATATATATGCATGTATACACACATATATGTACATACTTACATCTACATGTGTATATAGATGCGTATCAGGGTACAGGACGTTAGAACAATGAACTACATACAACGGAACGAACACATAGGAAAACGGAAAGCCACTTGGAATATTCCTTCATCAGCTGCCTCTATTCTAACCCGACGTCTCGAAGATAAGGCAGAACATACCCTAGAATAGTCTCTTCCTGAGTAGTGGATCAACCCACTAAACAGAGGATTCCAAGGTGGCAAACACAAACCAAGACAGGAAAAATTGGACAGTGAAAACAACAGAGTTTTCAATTATAGAAGAACGCCAAATAGAATACTCGTAGGTATAATGTATTAATTTCTAGCATGGGTACACGGCCACAAATATTTAGGGAGTGGAATGTCTAGAGGAGGGATCGTGGTTTAAACCTATTTCAATACTTAGGTAATGCATCGTTTCATTAATCTCAGAAGAATGATAGGTATATTTGACCGTAGCTGGACTGGACCCCAGAATGTAAAGGACACCAACTAAGATACTCAATGCCACTTTATCACTCAGCCTCACCTTTCAACCAATCCATTTCTCTTTAAATCTATTACGACACCTTCATGGCTAGACTTTTGCAAGCCTTTGCACACATTTAATTGATTTTTCAGTTCTGTTTTCTCCTTTTCTTTCTCTTTTTATAATTATTATGACATTTTAATTGATTACTTGTTCAACGAATTTCTTGCTCTTGATCATTATATTGCTTACCTGTCTGATCTAGAACAGACTAGGCCGAAATATTGTTGCCAAAACCAGTCAAAATTAAGATCGATATTTGTACTGTTTAAGATTTTACAGTTTTGCAGTTGAAATCTCGAACTTATCCTCTATCTTGAAACTATTGATATGTATTTCTTTCTTTCTTAAGTTTGACTTTGAAACACTTAACACATGAACCTACAAATCTATCTTTCGATTAGTAAAAAACACCGTGCCCATTGGCCTTCACATGGCCTCCCAAACGGGTTGGAAGGAGAGAAGGGTGAAACTATGCTCAAACCGGAGATTTACAACAGAGAAGGACTCCGCTAAAGGAACCATGATGTAACGTGGTTGTGCGAAACCAGACGACGGATTATATCTAGCAACCAACAAATAGCTAACAGTTTATACACGTTTCCATCCTTCATACATATTGGTACAGACAGGTAAGATAATTGTGCCGTGAAGTGTGACTGAACCCGAATCTACATGGTTGCAAAGTGAGCTTCTTAATCACACAACTATGACTGCGCCTAGATATTCAGGAAATAAAAAAGAAAAATACCAAGGAACACATCTGTGATATGAGTGGAATGAAACTTAGGCATACATGGAGAAAGTTTTCCTCTTTACATTTGATATTTATATATTTTCATTGAGCTTGTAAACTTATTGTCAATATAAATATAAATCTTTTATCAAATGTTTCGAATATAAACTGAAAGCATAAAACAAGATAATTACAATAGGAGATAATTACAATATGGGATAATTACAAAGCGGTTCGACAAAAAGATTCCGATAGAACAAGTATCAGGCTTTAAAAAACCAAAGGGATCGATTCATTCGGCTAAAAGCTCTTCAGGGTGATGCCCCAGCATGGCCACAGTCTAATGACTGAAACAAGTAAAACATAAAAAAATATTAATAACGAATAAACGGAATCGACTGAAAGCTAGGCACGGAATCAATTGAAGTCCGAATAATTTATTTGGTTTTATGAATTCCATTTATATATTGATTAAATGAATTAAAGTGTCTCTGTAAAACTGATAAGCCATGACACACTGTGAGAGGTAAAGGATATCTCTTACAATCTGTCATGAAAACTATAAACAAAAAGAAGAGATAAATTATAAAAAGCTTGTGTCATATTCACATATCATTTTGTCGTCTGCAGGAATTGGAAGATCTTATTTAAGGCTTGGTTGGATCATTGAAAATAAATTGCTCTTTCAACTTTGGCAACCTTTTAAATACTAATTTTAAAATGCTCCCCCCTCTCTCTCTGGTTGGTAATTTTTTCATTGAAACAAATAACAGCATTAAGTTTCTGAATAGTCTCCATAAGAATATAAAGACGATTCCATACGACTTGTTCTTGATAGAAATCAGTTTAAAAGAGTGTGGCTCGTTCGAAGCCAACAAAGTCTTGTTAAACTTGCTTAGAATCAGATATGCTTTACACGTCGATCGATCTGAATCAGATAATGGAAGACCAAATTTTGATAGTTTATCGCTTTATGCATAAAAGTCAAAATTTTCGTTTAAGAAAAAAATTGTATACTTTATAAACTTTGAACCAGTTACGATTACGATTTTCAAATTTAAAATCTGATGTGATATGTATCAAATACGTAAAATAAAAATAAAAAACAGAATGTGAGAAACCTAGAGATGTTCTAGTATAGTGAAGTCATTCAAATAATTTTAAATCATCTCCAAAAAGCAACATAAATAAATAAATAAATAAATAAATAAATAAATAAATAAACAAAAACAAAAAGATATATTCTGTTCTCTTTAATCGTAAATATATATGGTAAATAAAGTACTCATTATTGCAATTCGCATTCTTTGATGTTATCTTTGACAACAATAAGTTAAAAATAAATTCAATGATTTCTTTTAACAACTTGAGATATATCTTATTATATTTTTTTCTGGATCCTTTTAATTATTTTCAACATTTCTCACTCTTATATCATTCTTGTATTATGTTTATATTTTCACTATTCATTCATTGTTCTTTCTTTGTTTCGTGTGGGAAACAATTCCTAATGTTTGAAGATTCCAATTATTTTCTAACATCTTCAATAATTGGATTCTTTGATGCTATTATGTCAGTTCTTCAACCGAAAAACCGTGAATATTTCATTACATTTCAGACGATAAAAAAAGAAAAAATCCCTTCCAAGTGATTCTTGTGTATTAACTACGTACAAATGCAACCATGTGCGGCTGATAATTAACTAAAAAGTGGCAAGTCTTTAAAAATGTATGTTAACAAGATTATTCGATTTTTCAATCAAGCCTTGTTGTTTAAAGAAAAGCTAGAATGACTTTTATTTAAAAACACCAGAAAAAATGAATGGATGACGAGTAGCAAAATGTGTGTGACCACCTGTTTCATGTGTTGAACAGATTCTCTTTAAGATTCATAGTAAAGGCGGCGAGCTGGCAGAAACGTTAGCACCTCGGGCGAAACGCTTAGCGGTATTTCGTCTGTCTACGTTCTGAGTTCAAATTCCACCGAGGTCGACTTTTACTTTCATCCTGTCGGGGTCGATAAATTAAGTACCAGTTGCATACTGGTGTCGATCTAATCGATTGCCCCGCCCCAAATTCCGGGTCTTGTGCCTAGAGTAGAAAAGGATATAGTCATACGAGAGTGATCCATCATTTAAATAACGTAAATAATACAACCATCTCTGTATGAGTTCGTTCTACCTCTTGGCCTCAAGGGAATCCACAGATGACAATGGTGGAATTCACTTATAGTTACAACCCTTGTCTTCCTTGCCTGATGATGGTTAACATTAGCTGCTACTAAGAGGGAAATACAGGATTATTTCAGTGATTTAAATATACAAATATTTAAATATGTAAACAGGCACAGGTGTAACTGTGGTAAGAAGTTTATTTCCCACTTACATGGTTCCGGGTTCAAACCACGTGGCACCTTGGGCATAGGTCTTCTGTTATGACCTCGGACCTACTAAACCCCTGTGAGTGGATTTGGTTGAGAGAAACTGATATACATAATACATATCTATCTATCTATCTATCTATCTATCTATCTATCTATCTATCTATCTATCTATCTATATACGTATATGTATGTATGTGTGTATATATATAGATATATACATGTATATGTATGTATATCAGTTTATATATGTTTATGTCTGTTTTATTCCTCCACTCACTGTTTGACAATTGATGTTGTTGTGTTTACGTAACTTAGTGGTTTGGCAAAAACGACCGATGGAATAAGGCTTTAAAAAAATCATGTGTACCGAGGTCGATTCCTTCGACTAAAATCATCTAAGGAGGTACCCCAGCGTGGCCGCTGTCTAATGACTGAAACACGTAAAGGATAAAGAAAGATATAAAGCAAAATATCCAGAGAAGCGAATGGATTCAATCAACCTTTTGGTCGTCGCTCCTCAGTTGAAGATGTTGCGTTAGTGTTTTATATTTAAAACAATTCAACTTAACAGAAGCTTTTTTCCCTCAGCCCAACGACTAAATATTTTCTAGAGCTTATGATCCTGCGATATTATATTGTTGTGTTTGATGCTATTACATCAGTTCTTCAACCGAAAAACCGCGCACATTTCATTGCATTTCAGACAATAAAAAAAAATTTCCCTTCCAAGTGATTCTTGTGTATTAAATACGTACAAATGCAACCTTGTGCAATGAGGAGTTAATTGCAAAATGCATCCGATAGTTTCTTTTAGCGACTTCAAATATATCTTGTTTATTATCAAATGGATGTCTTACAAAACCATTCCGCACACACAACAACAGCCTTACCAACAATACAACACACATCCATCATCAGCTGCCCCACGGATATCACTATAGTTTCGACACCTGGACAGTACCATACAATCCGGCGATGTTCGTTTTTCTGGCAACTGGAGCAGGCGTGATTGTGCGTTTACGAAGTGCTCTTTGTAACCCGGGTTCAGACCCATACTGCAGCAGTTTTGGGTAAATGTTTTCTGCTATAGTCCTGAGCCGACAAATGCCCTGGGAGTGAATTTCATAGATGGAAACTGTGTGCAAGCCCGTCGTATAGATATATATATATGCATATATATATATATATGCATATATATATATATATATATATATATATATATATATATATATATATATATATATATATATATATATATATATATGGATGTGTGTGTATTTGTGGTTGTCCCCACACTAAACACTTCACAACCAGTGTTGCTTTGTTTACTTCACCATAGCGAAGCGGTTCGGCAAAAGATAACCGACAGAATAAGTACCATACTTTTAAAAATCAAGTTCTAGGATCGATTTGTTCAACTCCTTCAGAACCGTGCCCCAGTATGGTCGCAGTTCAATGATTGAAATAAGCAAACGATAATCAAATACTATTTCCCACTATTCTTCACTGTTTTGGACATTGTCACATGATAGAAATGAGTTTACAATATCGTTTATATTTTAATACGCAATTTCCCGCTATTATCGATCGATAGATTGGAAGAGAGATAACTTAGATGACTTCGATAGGTTTTAGTCATTATTGACCCAGGCCTTGTCTAACTTAATAGCACCACTAAGAGTCGTCTTTTAAGTTTTAGAACGCTATAACTCATATATGTGAGGAATTGTGCTTTGCTGAAATATATGTCAGTGGTTTGTCTGGTATTTCTTGGAGTAATTTTTTACACGTATCGTGTGCATGTGACAGGACCTTTTTAATTTCTTTCGGAATAAATTTGAATAACACAAGACTAGTTGTGTTGAATGTTGTTACGTGATGTGATGTCGATTTTTGTAAGGCAAGGCGTACAAGCCTTGGCTGTCTTTCGAGTTTGATAACAGTATCGTGTGGAATGAGTTGAGATATTTTCTACATTGCACAAATAATCTTTTCTACTCAAGGCACAAGGCCCAAAACTTTTGGGGAGGACGCCAGTCGATTAGATCGACCCCAGTACGCAACTGGTACTTAATTTATCGATCCCGAAAGATGAAAGGCAAAGTCAATCTCGGCGCAATTTGAACTCAGATTGTAAAGACAGATGAAATACCGCTAAGTATTTCGCCCGGCGTACTAATTAATGTTTCTGCCAGCTCGCTACCTTACAGTGCCGTGGGAGAGAATTAAGTTCGAACCTTTCGAGGTGGTTCTGACAGTCAAGACATTTATTTATCCTGCCTCAGGTAAGATACATTACACTGAGTTGTAAGAATATCAAAACAAGTCGGTTCCATGCTCATTCTAGTCTATATAAAACGAAGGTGAATCAAGCAGAGGGCTTCGTTTTACTGTTAGACAAAGACTGAAGCATGTGACACCGTACGTATATTATTCATTCATAAACAAAAGAAAGCAAAGTTGTCTTCGTGTGAAGTCGGTTTTCCTTCCATGTTTGGTTACAAACTTTTGCCTTTTGATCACTACAGCGACGCCTTACCAAGTTGACCTATGGCAACCCAACAATCGTTTTAATGGTCTTCCATAATGGTTTAAGGCCTCACTTGAACACCATATTGAAGGAATAATTCTTGATTACAATTTTATAATTATAATAACCAATAATCAACTCGTAATTAATATTTACAATTATAACTATTATGTTTGAATATCACCCTTATCACAACAGATCAATGAAATAAGTAGCAGATAAAACATTAGACTTGATATAATCTGCTAAAACTCAGTAATCCAATATGGTCGCATTTCAGTGACCACAGAAAAATGTCCCACTGCAATTCGATTTCCTGAGAGCATTTTGTTGGTTGCTTTCGTCCACTGTTGGAATATGTGTATGTATTGTAATGAAGAATTGAAAATGTACATATACGCGTGTGTGCGTGTGTATACGTGCATACATACATATACGCACACAAATACACGGACATATATATTCTTAGACGATCAGACTCTCTTTTCCCTAAGCATGTAGATTAACTTTAAGAGATTCGTTCCTAATTTCTAGAAAATTATCTCCCCTCCCTTTTGACAGTCTCTGACAATTGCCGCTAGGTTTTCTTTTTTGCTTTCTTTTAACGTCTAACACAGCAACTTCAATTAGATAAGAATATTTTTGTGCCTGACATTCAATACTTCAGTTTTTAACTTAATTATCGGAATATACGTCATCGCTTTTTACATATGTGATGTATGTCTGAATTTATCGAGGTTTGCAAGTATATATTCGTTTATACAAACATACATACATACATACATACATACATACACACATACATGCATACATCCACACACACACACACATATACATGCTTATATATGCACATACATATATATACATAAATACATAGTATATATCATATGTGTCTATGTATACATCTATCTATCTATACATACAAGCACATACACATATATTTAGAGCATAATATTTCTTTAACTCTATGTGTATAGGTTGCGTTTTTTGGAAATTACATATATATATATATGCATGTATGTATGCATGTATGAATGTGTGTGTATGTGTGTACGTATGTGCGTGCGCGCGTGCGTGTGTGTGCATGCATGTCTGTGTGCGTGCATGTGTGTGTGCGTGCATGTGTGTGTGCCTGAGTATATAAATCTATATTGAATGTGTATGTGTGGCATCCTTTGTCTTTAAGTGCACGTGTGTGTGTGTGTGTGTGAGAGAGAGAAAGAGAGAGAGAGAGAGAAAGAGAGAGAGAGAGAGAAAGAGAGAGTGAGAGAGAGATGGTGGAGAGAAGGAAAGCTAGGGAAAGGGAGAGAAATAGAATTAGAGCGTGGGAAGTATAGGTGTAGCTTAAGAATCGTGAAACAGTAATTTGTAACGCTTTAGTCAGTCTGCAACGTTCAGTCACATTTATATCTTTACAGCTCAGCGCAAGATCAGTCGGTCGTTCAAAATTAAAGGGGAAAAATGCTATTAATTGGACTATTTAGTTCAGCTTGTAGATTCTTTGTAATTGCTTTTATTTATGCAATACTTCAGTCTGTAAAATCTCCGATCATCTTCAAGTGATATATGCGATAAAAGTGAAAAAAGTAAGAAGAGAAAAGTGAACAAGAACGAAGTAGATAAGAAAGATAGGCTCATGTAAATTGGAAGTAGTATTAAATTAAAGTAGACATCTATGTATCATATTTAATGTATTTACACCGTCGATAGGCCAATTATTGTGGTATTCGTTCCGTGATAATATCTCTTATGGACTTACTGTGTTATTGGAAGGAGACGAAAAGTTGCCTCAGCAGTGGCCAGTGAGAACACCAGATACATTTTGGTCTTGTTGGGCTTCTTCAATGACGTGTACTAACAGCCAGTCGTATGTCCGGACGAGAATTCGTTGCCTACTGATATAAGCTTTAATATAAGCAAGTTCGGGGGAGAGGGCTAAGCCCATTACATCGACCTCAGCGTTCAACTGGTACTTATTTCATCGATCCCGAAAGGATGAAAGGCAAAGTCAACCTCGGCGGAATCTAAACTACCGCCAAGCATTTTTCCCGGCGTGCTGACGATTCTGCCAGCTCGCCTCCGTTTGTCGCCAAGTGTTATAGAAAACAACGAATAAAACATACACTGATGTTGCGAATAGCTACCTTGCTGAATAAAAATGAGGTATACGCAATCCAGTATTAGATTAAAATAGGCAACTATGTTTCGTACTGTGTGTGTGTGTGTGTGTGTGTGTGCGTGCGCGCGTGTGTATGTGTGTGTGTGTGTGCGTGTGCGTGTGTGCGTGTGTATGTATGTGTGTGTGCACACTGTTGGTAGGCCAGTTATTACGGTAGTTGTTCTGAGACAACGTCTCTTACAGGTGTGCTGTGTTAAAAGCACAATAAACAAGGGAAGAATGACTCCAGTAGTTGTCAACAAGAACGTCAGATACGTTTAGGCCTTTCGGGGCCTTTCCCGTGAGGTATTCTCGCAGCCAGCCATATACTTGGGCCAGAATTCGTCATCTCACGGTGTATAATATACACAACTAGCTATTTTAATTTAGTGCTGCCTGAATTGCGTTTGGCAGATTTGTTGGAGGAATTGTGGGTAAAGTTGGAAACCTACTCGGATTTCTTGCAACAGAATGGTTTCAATTAAAGGTTCTGTCTCGCTAGAAGATCGTATTAAACCGTGTGAGAGGATTAAATCTAATATCTAAGAACATGTACAGTCTACTCGACGGGATTCCACACAGTCTCAGTAGTCAAATTAATTTTACTCATTAGGCATGAATCTACTGGAAGCTATTATAGAGGAAACTCGGCCAAGGTGCCGTGCATTAAGATCGAACCTGGAACAATATGATAGCGAAACTAAATTCTCAGTTAAAATGCCACGGGTTATGATATGCTTGGAACATTGGATAATTCTTCTATCGATCATTGTTCGAAAGCATCAATATTAAGCGATGTCTTTGATCCAAGTTTTCCAGCAATTTAGAAATCTCTCACAAATGAATAAGATGTAGACAAAAATCATCTGCTTTCTTTCGACAAAATACTTTATCTTCAGCGACGAGAACAAAAAGAAAAAGAAAAAAACAAACTAATAAACAAAACAACGATAAAAAAAGACGAAAGAAACCCACCAGAAATACGCATGAGACATGGTCATCTTAGAATAAAACGTGTAGCGTCTCGTTGACTTTGCCGCTTGATTTTACCCAGCTTTTTTTAAAAATCTATAAAGGACATATCGACATACATCTTTACAGATAACATAATACCGAGTATTCTTTAATGTTCAGTTGAATAAATCAGTCTCATTGATTTATAATATTGTCTTAGGGACATGTTATATAACGGGAGGTTTTCCTAGCATGAAAATAAAACAAATAAAAGAAACAATGATCTGCTGGAAAAAAGTTTTAAATATTTGACTTTTATTATGTATCGTGGCTACTGCTCCTCGAAGAAGTATCTGAAATATACTCGATAGTTAAGGTAATTTCTGGAGTAGATCACAGACGGCAGACTTAAATAAACTAACAACGATCATATAAGAGACGAAAGTTGACGCCATTGCTAGAAATAGAATTGGCTTTGAATCAGAAAAAAACAAAACAAAAAAAAAACGAAGAGATTTTGAAGACATCGAAAAGAGGGTAAAAGTTTAAAAACATTAGTGGAAGGGATGTGAAATGAATTGAATATTATTTTCCTTAGAAGAAGAAGAAAAAAAAAACCTTTGTAAGTTTAGATTGAATGTATGAAAAAAGTATTAAAGAGAAGCAAAGCCAATCTAAGATAAAATGGTAAAAGTAAGATTTTATACAGACACAACAGCAGTTTTAGAGGTGATATAAATAAAATTTATTTCTTTAGCGAAAGATGTATCTATCAAAGGAGAACAGTAATGAAATATGAGTGGGAATAAAGCAGAAGGTCCAGGAGTTTAAGTACACCTGTCTTTCGTTTAAATCAAATGGAAACTTGTGTGTTGTCTATCTTGAAGCACGCATTCAATTACTATAGCTACATTGCATCGTCATATCACCGCCATCTTTCATTTGTTTGTCAGGAATCCGAGGGAAATTAAAGGCGGGAAAAATTGTTAGACATCGAAATATACACGGCTTTGTGTGTGTATATAAACGTGTATATCAATGTGTGTAAACGTGCGTAAAGATTATATATATATACACACACATATACATATATATGTATATGTGTGTGTGTATGTGTATATATAGTTATATATATATGTGCCTATGTATAATTGTATGCATATGCATATATACATGTGTATACTTACAAACATGTATATATATGCACACATAGATACATAAAGATATATACTCACATGCATCCACTTACTATATATGTATTATATATATATACATGTATGTGTGTGTGTTTGTGTGTATCTATGAGTATATATGCGCATATATGTTTGCTTTTCTATGTAGATATAGTTGTCTGTCTGTAGGTGTACGAATAAGATTTGTTTCTGTCCTGTAGCAGAAAGTGTCTTTCAAGGATTTTCTAAGAATATACTGTAAGTGTGATTTGAGAGGAAGAAACATGTTTCCAGAGGCCACACGTTCCATTCAATCTGAATATGTTTTTATGAAAAGTTGTCTTTACAATACAAGATATTTCGAACTGTAAAAGAAAAAGAAAAAAAGAAAAGAAAGTAAGAGAGTCGTGAAGTGTGGTGAAAAATTAGCGACAGAAAGGAAAAAAAAGTGAAGGAGAAAGAAGCGCAGCGAGTGAGTGAGTGAGAGAGAGAGAGAGAGAGAGAGAGAGAGAGAGTAGGAAAGAGAGACTGACAAATATGATATTTCGATTTTCACTTTAGCCATTATAATTCCTAACAACAACAATAACAACAACAGATCCTGATGCAAACTACTACTAATGGTGCAACGAATAAATACTACCAGTAATAGATAATAATAAAAGTATTTTTCTCCTTCCTAATAATAATAATAATAATAATAATAATGAAAACAACAAGAACAATAATAATATGATGACGCCTCAGGCTAATATTTGCAAACTAAATGTAGAGCTGTACACCTATTTTAAAGAACGGGCAAACAGACGAAGATAATGCAGAGTCGGGGAAAGAGAGTAACCTGCAAGCATATAGCGAAATATGAGATGTTAACAAAAGGAAAAGATTAAATAAACGGTTGGTGGTTGAAGGAATAAAGAGGGGAGGGGAAAGAAGGGAAACAGCGATCGATCGAACAAATGAAAAGGTATAAAAAATATATGCAATAAATAATAATAATAATAATAATAATAATAATAATAATAATAATAATAATGATAATAATAATAATAATAATAATAATAATAATAATAAATAATAATAATAATGATGATAATAATGATAATAATAATAATATGTTAGGAAACTCAGAGATCTTTTGTTGTTTAAAAGACGAATGATTTTTTAAAAAATATATATTTACCGATAGTAGAGAAAAATGGTTTAGTGGTGACGAGAAATGGTAAACTTGTCACAAAGTACATGATTCCGTTTTATCTAACATTATCAACGGCATAGAGTGAAAAGTAAATATCTGTTACACAGTAAATATCTAAATACATATGTAAAATACATTTGTTTCTCTCACGACTTTCAATCTGTTGAAATTATGGCCAGTAGCGCCTTCCATATTACAAAATCGCATTATATCGTTGCAATTCATTTAAGAAATTTACCCCCAAATTTTCTATTCTCAATCTTTTTAATGGAGTAACTAGCTTCAACAATGTTTTAGCTCTGATTATTATTGGCTTCACATTCTGGCACAAGGCTAGCAATATCGGGGGAGGAGTAAGTAAATTACATCGACCACAGTGCTCAACTGGTCCTTATTTTATCACCGATCCCCAAAAGATGCAAGACAATGTCAACCTCAACGGAATTTGAAGACGGACGAATGCCGCTAAGTATTTTATCCGGCGTGTTAACGAATCTGCTTGCTCACCGCCTCACACATTTCTCATAATTATTAAGGACATTTATGAAATGGCAAGTGCCACAATTCGAAACTGAATTGTCGTTTTAGCTTACACACGCCGCCGTTTAGTGCTAATTCACTAAATATATCCAGTAATTCAAAGAATTGATAAGTAAATGAGAACTAATCGTATCGAAACACGTCCGGAGTTGCACCCTAATGCCAAGGATCAAACTCACTCCTCATTGCATATTCATACCTTTTTGACGTGAAGTTTTGCTTGTCACTACGGCTGATATTTTAATGAAAGTAAAATATCTTGGCTCATCATATTGAATATCTGTTCAGTTATGAATGAACAGAACTGTGGCACCAAGGTGTAGTCCATCGTGTCTTTGACGTCACTCATGTTGTTGACCATCCCGTGTTTATGCATATACAAGATTATACCGTCTCGAGTGTCTTCCTTCTTTTTAAAGACTGTAGGATGTATCAATTTCAGAAGATTTGACTACTGTTTCTGGTGGATTGCCTTAGGACAAAGAGGCTTCCTTTTACACTTGTATATTCAGTTAGTTGCCTTAAGGAAATTCAGCGTGACATGGAATGTGATAAGTTGGCCCTTTGAACTACAGGTACAGCTTATTTTTGCCAGCTGAGTGGACTGGAGCAGCGTGAAATAAAGTGTCTTGCTGAAGGACACGATGTGAGTGCGATTCGTGCACCACCAGGAATCGAACTGACAGCCTTAGGGTCGCGAGCCGAATGCCTTGACCACTGATCCACGTGCTCTCACAGTTATATCAATGGTGGCAGACATCTCAACACTGTGTTTAGGATCCATGAACCCTATCGACCCGGCTGTTCTTAGTGTTCGCTCGAGTTTCTTACGTTTATAGAATAGTCGAAGCTGTGCTTGGGCGTTTAGGAGTGATTTCGTAAGCACAACATGTAGCGACAAGGACAGAGAAGCCAGAGATTGCTGCAGCCATAACTTGTACATCTCACATATCCAGGTAGCTACCCGTTTGTAGTATATTTGGTTTAATTTTGTATCTGATCTACAAGCATGGTCTGTGTTGCAGCCTGTAATGTTTCCGAGTGTATCAATGCCTTTGTTTTCTCGATAAGCCGTGCACGTCAAAGTCAATATATGACCGGAAACTGTTGTTAGCGCTTTGATAAAGGATAATGTTTGATATTACAGAACTATTGAGCGTCTTATTGATTTACAAAACCTTTTACAAATACGTTTACATTTCTGTTACGTGGTCTTTGTAGTATTTTGTAGTCAGTGGTGGGTGTATTTGGAGCCATGCAGGACTGGCTTAATCCATAATGAATCTAAATGGATTGTTTATACATTTTTCGTATTTCTTCTTGTCGGCCAAATATAGAGAGTGTGTGTGTCTGATGTATCATTGTTTGTCATTTTGCTTTGTGTATCATTCTAAACGTGTTACAAACGTTTTTATGGTGTTAGTGCATATATATATATATATATATATATATACATGCATACATATATATGCGCGCGCGCGTGCATTTGTGTGCGCGCGTGCGTGTGCATGTCTTTGTGGCCGTACTTATCCCCACCACCGCTTCACAACGGGTGCTGGCCTGGTGTGTATACGCCCCCATGACTTAGCGGTTCGGTAAAAGAGACTGATAGAAAATTATATGTTTAGAAAACTATATAAGTACTAGGTTCGATTCGGTCGACTAAAATTCTCCTCGGCGCTGTTTCAAATATGGTTGGTGCAGGGAAGTAATTGATCGCAGGGAAGTAATTGATCGCAGGGAAGTAATTGATCGCGTTGCTGTGTGAGAAACAGAGATGAGATGCTGATGTTTTCAAAATATGGCGCTATGTCTCTGCTTTGCGAAGATGCGAAAATATTCTTTTCTAATCTACAAGGCCCGAGGTTTTTAGGGAGGGAGCCAGTCGATTAAATCGACCCCAGTACACAACTGGTGCTTAATTTATGGACACCGACAGGATGAAAAACAAAGTCGACCTCGGCGGAATTTGAACTCAGAACGTAAAGACAGACGAAAAAAACCGCTAAGCATTTCGTCCAGCGTGCTAAAGTTTCTGCTAGCTATTGTTGTAGATTTGGGAAGAATGGATAAAAAGACTGATCCTTGCGGAATATCTTTTGAGAAATTTCAAATTCTTGATGTAAAGCCGTTAGTCGCATTGTACAAGACTGAGTGGGCAATTCAGCGACTTATTTATTTGCTTCACACATTGGACTGTGGCTATGCTGGGGCACCACCTTGTAGGGCTTAGTCGAACAAATCGACCCCACTGGTTATTGTTTTTTAACGTTTTGTACTTACTCTATCGTTCGTCTTCCTCAAAACGCTAGGTTACAGGGACGGAAACAATCCAACACCAGTTGTTAAGCAATGGAGGGTTATAATTATTTAAGCGATTTATTGGACCAAAATGTGCGTCTACTTGAAAATTTACTGACGAATGTCTCAGCAAGACACGCGCAACAATTTCATGTGTGACATAGCACATGGATTCAGGCCTCCCAATAACATTTGTAGATAGCATTGTTTTATAAACAGAAACGTTGAACGATACGCTGCGTTACTAAATTAAATTGTCTTCAATTTGTTTGTTCAAAAAAGTATATGTAAGTATATGTAAGTATATGTAAAGGATGTAACATAAACGTGCCTCCCAAGCTGAAAAAAAAGAAAAATGAAATACTTTAATTTCTTTTACTTTGTAAAGATAATCAATATATTTTATGGCAGTCGTTATTTTCTAGAAGATTTTCACTTTTGTATTTCAAAGTAAAAAACTACAGTTAAACTGTTAGAATTCCAATAATGAAATTGCACAGATGTGTGAATCAATATAAAATGATGCGCATCGTCAGGGGAAGCTTAGCATTCGGGCAGCTACGTGAATCAATGTGGGGGAGAAGAGGCATTAGGTTGGTCACTAAGTTGAAAGTGTACCAAGTAGATGTACAGCCTATGCTAAGGGTACACCCGCGTGGCTTGGACGGTTTATGAATGTCACGCCAAAAGCTAAACCACTTCCACATAAAAAGCCTGAGGAAGCTGTTGAAAAGCATTTGGCTGGACAAGGTTCCAGACACGGAGGTTCTCTCTCTCGAGCTGATCTGTCAAACATTTACGTACTGCCGAGGAGAGCGCTTGTCAGGTGGACAGGGCCAGCTTGCTCGAATAACTGACATGCGACTCCCCAAAAGACTGCTTTTTTACAGCGAACTGGCAGAAGATAAACGCATGCTAGGTGAATAGAAAAAGCGCTTCAAGGACACGCCCAAAGCCTCACTGAGGACTTTTGAGATCAAACCCCGACACCTGAGAAATGCAAGCACAAGCTGTCCTGCCTGGCGAAGCTGCACTAACAAAGGTACCACCCCTTACGAACAGAACAGAATTCCAGGGTACAAAGAAAACACAAACTACGCAAGTCCAGAGCCAACTGCTTACTTTTAGTCCCAACACCGGTACCCGAAGTGCGGCAATGTCTTCCAAGCAAGTATCGGAGACTGATTGGCCACAGCTGGACACACTGTTCTCCGTCTTCTTTGCAACGTTTGATGTCATTGGTCATCACTGACAACGACGGACGAACTAATAATGCACTGAAAAGAATATGTAGTGATCGCAACAGACAGTACCGCAGTTATTTTGTCCAAAGATGTTGGTAAAAACTTGCTCCCTCTAAGTATTCGTCAATTATCCAGTGCTCCTTCTGTGACTTCAAGTTACTTATTTTGAATTATATTGACGAAGATCTTGAAGCTGAAGTGTAACGCCAGTGTTCTGAAGTAAACCGTCGTCACTTTAATCAATAATCCGGCATTTTGTCGACCTGGCTATCTTTAACAGTCAATAGAAGTATAAAGACTCTCAAAATCCATTAGTTCTTTGCCACTCCTTAGGAGACCCGATCCAGCATATGTGTGTAAGTTTTCATACTTCAAAATGGACCTCTTCCCCGTTACATGCCAACACTTGAGCATTAATGAATTTTAATGGGATTAAATATTGGTGAATTATCTCCCTTACTTTTCTTGACCAGAATTACCACTAAGCTAATTGACCATTTATTTCTCTTCACATGGTTGTACTTTTAATTAATTAGCATTTATTTACGCATTAAATTACGTAACTTAATGACTAACAAAAGAATCGAACGCAGCTCTACACCCTAACAAAGTATGCAAAACATTACTTTCCTTCTTTCTCTAATCGAAGAATCCGTAATCCTCCGAAGTTATTCGAATATAGAACAACCTAAACGGCCATTTTCGAGTTATGAGTCTCAGAGACTTATCTACTGAAATATCGGAAGATAACTCAACACAGCATCATTGCTTTTTCAACCTCTCCAAATGTTATGTTAATGGCGCACAAATTAAGAGGCTACGTCTTAAACATTTTAGACATTAATGATTTCATTAGTTACAAATCTTCTTGGTTTGAGGGAAACAAATCAGAGAGTCTAACGAGTCATTATCTGGTATTTATTTTGTGAGTCTAAATAAAAAATACCAGTCACTTGGATACTTATGTAACAATTTCTTGGAGGAATGGATCTATCTATCTACCTGTCTATCTATCTATCTATCTATCTATCTATCTATCTATCTGTCTATCTATCTATCTGTCTGTCTGTATGTCTGTCTGTCTACCTGCCTGTCTGTGTGTCTGTCTGTCTGTGTGTCTGTCTGTCTGTCTGTGCCATTGAAAACTTTAAAATAAACGAATGAAGTGTATTTATTTCACAATCTCCAGCATTCTGCCAAATATTTTGCTTGTAAGAATTGGTTTCCGTAGACATCCGAAATATTCATTATTTACATTATTTACATTCGACGGATATTTGTCCTCATCGTGTTTTTTGTTAGGACAACGTTTCGGCTGATGTACCCTCCAGCCTTCATCCGAAATATTATTACATACAAGTTTTATCAGTGACGTGTCTCGGTAAAATCCTTTTGCGTTGGACACAATGTTTTGTGGCGTTTGTTCCAAATCTTTAAGTCCAAATTTCAATTTCTCCGAGGTGAGCTTGCTATTCATTCTTCCATGGTCGATAAAATAAATACCAGTCAAGTGCTGGGGTCAATTTAATCAAATAATATCTCAACTAAAATTGCTGTCATTTTACTTAAATGAAAAACTATAAGCAGTAACTTTTATCCGCAACAAATCGAAAGTGATCAATAGTTTCGATTGGTTGAGTTATATCTTATTATTCAAACCAGAATTTGCATGTTCTGCACATGTTATTCGTTTCATTACTTAACGAATACATACAATGGAAGCTTCGATAGACTTGTAATATTCGTTAATGTAAATTCTTATGTTTTATTTTTATGAGATGGATGTCAAATTCTATGTTGTTGTTGAATACCTTTCTTAATTAGCAGATTGGAGATTATTTCCTTGGAATGGTCTCACATATCTGTTGCAAAGAGCACGATTTCAACTACGAAACCAATAATTAACCTTCCAGTAAACGGGCAGCTGAGCAACAAAGCATTCATCGAAAAATTCAATAATCAATCTAGAAGAGGTTTTAGTATTAAGAATGTATAAATTATTCCTGGCATCAATATTTGGATATTTGACTGTAATAGATCTTCGAGTTCCTTGATATTTTTAACCAAACCTCTAAGCAGACTACATGCTACAACTTAGCAACAGGTAGGGTACTCATTACTAATTAATTGTAAGTTTACTCATTATTTTCATGTTTTATCATTAATGCTTTCTAGTCTAAAATAGCCAGAAACGAACCTGTTGCTGTTTCATAACGTTGGTAGTAGCTCTTCTGACTATATTTAAACACAAGAGTCTTGTTTAAAATCTATACTTAGCATTATGTATACTTACGCTGTTATAATTTGCTTTATAGTTTTTCTAACGTGCATGTTAAATTTTCGCTAAAATGCTACCAGTGCCATAACCTTTTTCAACTTTTCTAAATATAGAAATAAAATCTAATTTTATATAGAATATTATTACTACCACAGCAACCGTTTTGAGTTTTCTCTCTTTTCCATTCTCTCTTTGCGTTAGTCTCTCTCTCCTTTTATTCATTGTATTTATTTTTCTTACACACACACAACCATTTCTCTGGTGTTCTACCTTAACTAAAATATTCCTGAAAGAGTCGTGGGAAATTGAATTTTTCTCTTTCGATATCAATGGACGTTTCTAGGGTCTGCCTAACGCGATAAATTGGAAAGACAACCTTCTCTACTTAAATGCTCATTGCAAGCAACTGAAAATGTTGCTGCTATTTGCAAATAAATATTTGGAGAAATGCATAACAAGCGTATTTTGTATAAGTTAATAAGCTAGTTTTTTTTTCCTGAATAATGTTAAAAGTCAGGAACACAAGTGGAATTTATTTCCAATTTTATAATTCTGTAAACACTCTGGTGAATATAATTTATCAGCAAATCGTATTTCAGGCAAGTTATTGGAGCCATGTTATTGTATGAGTCGAAGCCACCCAGTTTTCTACGCATACAAGAGACTGTCTTTCTATGGTGTGTGTATGTGTATGTGTGTATGTATGTATGTGTGTGTGTGTGTGTGTGTGTGTGTGTGTGTGTGTGTGTGTGTGTGTGTGTGTGTGTGTGTATATAAACGTATTATATATATGGTACAATTGTAAATAAATATTTTAGTAAATATATAAATGTATTTGTTCTACATCTATGTGCAAATGCTATTTTGCGTATAATGCTATTTTGCGTATAATGCTATATGCGTCTGTGTTCTTTTGTGTGTATGTATGCAGCTGTCTGTGTATTTATAAATATTATTGGTGTATATTTCTATTTACATCTTCGTGCGTACGTTTGCACGTATTTGCCTTGTTTGTATGTTTGTCTGCATTGATCCCTTTGTGAGTAGAAATATTATTTGTGTTAATGTGAGTGCGTCTGTGTTTATTTGTCTATGAATGACGCTTCTATACATTTGTCTTTGTGTGTGCATATAGAATATTTGTGTATGTTAATATCTGTGTGTATACGTATGTGTACGTGTTTATGTTTGGGTTCATTTGTCAGTGTACAAATGTTATTTATGTATGTTAATATTGGTGTACCTGCCTGGGTGTCTGTTATAGTACAACTGTCTGTATGTGTACATATGTGGTTTCTGTATGTTAATATGTGTGTGTGTGTGTGCGTGGGGGCATTGTCTCCCATAACTGTTCGGATAAGATATCACACTATTGCTTCATCAGCCGTAACTTCGAATCCATTACAGCTCTATTATTTCATATCAGCATAAGACGTTGAATTCCACATTGCTTCGGTTTGCCTAGATATAAGGAATGTCTGCCAGGTTGTTCAGGAAAAAAAGTTACATGGAATAATCTATTGTACCGAAAAACAAAACTATAAGAAGGCATCATCATCATCATCATCATCATCATCATCAACATCATCATCATCATCATCATCATCATCATCATCATCATCATCAGCATCATTTCTGTTCTCCTCATCATTGGCACAAACATTCTCAACCAGGCAAAGAGAACACGGACTTAGATGTGTATCTGGCTTTCAGAGGTAGCTAGTAATGTTAGGTTCTTCAGTTCAATTCTTGCCAGGGTTGCCTTAGTTTTTATTCTTCATCATCATCATCATCATCATCATCATCATCATCATCATCATCATCATTATAAGTTTTCACGCACAGAATTTTTATTGATCTGATCTAAATGAATGGGACAGTGCCCATAGGCTTCGCAAACAAGATATGTTTACATACATACATACATGCATACATACATACATACATACATACGTAATTTGGGATGGTGAAGAGAATCTGTGTACAGTTGTTCATAGCTGCCCAACGGATGTTAACATAAAGCTAAAGGTCAGTGAAAAAGAAAATACCTAGGCTGAACTATTGAGAAATTTGCAATTACTATATCTAGATTACAAGTTCAGTTTTATACCTGTAATTATTAGGGTACTGGTATATGCCTAGATACCAGTATCATAACATAACATAACTGAAAGGTGCTCGGGTAGGGCAATGTAACTGTATAGATCTTAACCAGGCTCTTTTATTGCAGAAAACTTGGGAGAGTCAACCAGAAGCCAAACACTTAAAAAAAAAAAAAAAAAATTAAACAGTTGTTACAAACAACGAACATCGCCCCAACCACCACTTTATCTTCTTTCTTTCCATCGTTTTGTCACTGACGTAATTTATTTCTCTTTTTCTTTGTTTTCTCTCTCTATTTCTCTCATATGAATGCTAATAGCTTCTCCCTCTCTCTCTCACGCCACTCTCTCTTTATCTCTATCCTTACCATTTCTCTGTTAATCTCTTTCTCCGTGTCTCTTCCTCCCACCACCACCTTTACCACTGTCTCCGCCATTATCGCTACCATAACTACTACCATTTAAAAAAAAGTTTAATTGAGTTACCTCCTTTGGCATGACGTAAAAGGTAGGTAGGTAGATAGAGCTATTGTATGGACAGGGACGTGGAGGCTCGTGAGACTAGATTCTCCTGCGATTATTTCAAAAATAATGAGGGAACTTGGTAGATTCCTGGGTAGTTTTTTTCGTTTGGGAAAAGGAAATAAACTATTTGACAAATACGAAATGAGAGGCAAAATGCATTTGTTTTAATGGATTTATCAGATAAGAAGAACATTTCTGAAAACTGGTTCTTTGAGAACAACATCTAAATAATGTAGTTTTATATTGTAAAGTTGAAATTTATGAGTGTCATTTATCGATTTATCTGTTCAATAATATGTAAATATTGTTAATAACTTGCAAAGTTATGCTACTGCATTAGCAAAGGTTTAAATAATTGCTCTCGTAAAGGTAGTAGAAAACTGTGAGATATAATATCTATTTCGAATATTAATGAATAAGACGTGTGAAGTATCTTTCATAAATAAGACGAAGCACGGAAAAGCAAAGTAGTTTTCAAGTACTTCGGTGTTATACGTAATTAAGATAGTAAATCCAGAAGAAATACATGGATTCATATGAGATTAATTCGTTAAAGGAATGATTAAGCCGAACTCAAGCAGAAGCTTTTATGACAAATTGGCTAATGTTTGCCACAAAGCCCGGAGAATGGGAAATACTTACGAGATATCTGCCTTGCTAATTCCTCAATGAAACGACCAGAAGCTAATTTATTTATACAGGACACTATTTTAAAGATTCCAACGCCACAGAGTTTCAAATCGTTACAGAATTTTACTCAGAAAGCAAGTTATTTTGTATGATTTAACTTGCGGTGCATAAATGCTTTTATGAGTGTGGAGGGAGAGAATGACCATAGGAGCAGAACGATTTGAATTGATTTTAGAAATGAATGGCGATAATAGAACTGAATGGTTTTAGTTTCATTTCAAAAACTTATATTTGTTGTACTTTTGAATCTAATTTTGAAAAAAAAAGAAAAGAAAAGAAAAAAAAACGAAACAAAAAACAAACAAACATATAAACCAAGAGAAGAGGAGTCGTAACACTCAAACTATTAGAATATAAAAACTGACAAGTTAGGAGCAATGAAACATAACGGCTACACTCAAGTGGTCAATAGGTAGAAAGCCTTGCTTAGTCATTCGTTAAGAGTATTCCGGAGGTACCTAATGAAGCTGAAAATGCACTTGAACGTAAATTTGTTGAAACTTAAAAATACCCAGTGGATAATATCTAATTTGCTTTTCAGCCGTAAACAACTGAAAGTAGAAAATAATATTTTTTTGGTCAAATAAAAATGACCGGTTTGTAAAATCAACAGGTTCGAGAATTTGACAGAGTAAAGCCTGCTGTAATTCTAAATGTGTTTATATCATACAAACAAAGGCATTAAAGTAAATGTTTAAACTTTGAACGACTCCCAATTCTCTTGTAAATGTGATACGCCTTAATAAGTTATTCAAAATTTCATTTCATGATCCTTTCTAATTTTAGTAGAAGCAATTTTAAGGAGAAGACGACTACCTCAGTGTTCCGAAAAGAAGGAGAGGCAAAGACGTCCTCGGTGGCATTCGCACTTACAACGTAAAGAGCCGGAAGAAATGTCCTTAATCATTTTGTTCGGCACGGTAACGACTCTGCCTGCTTGCCACCCCAGATTCCATCTCATAACAATATTCAGTGTCACCATGAAAGAGAGATTGAATCTGTTGAGATAGAGCGAGACATGTATCACATCAAAAAGAGAAAGACCAGTGGCCTGCATAGAGAGATAAATCTATATCTGTACGAGGGTCGGATGAAGAGTTTACAGGTCAACCAAGATACTCTCGTGAAATGTGACCAAATCACATCTATTTTTCAACATGGACCCCTTTGTCCAGATGAAACAAGATTCCCTTCGTCAGTTTTCCTGGGCAGTTTTTCTTGACAGCTTTTCGTAATTACCTCAGCAAGTTGACATAGGACTTCCATTGATGGTGTTGCCATTTTGAAGATGTTTAATTAACATAATAGTATTTGCATCCCCCCAACACCGATGCCATCATCTTCTTTACAGGTGAAACGACCTTGGACTTCTTTGGAGTAGGTGAGAAAAGGGTGTTTCCACTACGTGGATTGTGTTTTTGTCTCTGACTCTCATCCTGGGGTTAGGAAACGTTCAGGAAAACCAGCAGGAACTGTCTTAAACAATGTCAGATTTTCCTGTGATACGATCAGCCTGGTGCGCTTTGCTTTTGATGAGGTGTCAGAATATGTGGCACCCACTGAGCAGAAACCGTCGTCATGCCAACTTCATTGTGCAGAATACTCTCAAATATCTCACGGGATACGCTAATAGCATTGGCTATTTGATTTATAGTCAATAGCCTGTCACCCATCACCATTTGGTGGCAGTTTCAAGTCACCCATGCCTTAGGTCACCTTCAACAATTCTTTCTTCCCACTTTTGCACTGTTGATAAAGCTGGCACGTAATCCCCTAACACAGCAATCATGTCAGCATGAATGTCTTCGGGGGCTAAATCCTTTCTCTGCAGGTACCTGAAAACATCACGATACCAAATCATGTTCATTTTCGTGAGAAATTGCTACGAGTTACTTTTGAAGTCTTCTCTGACAGTTTACTTATAAAAAAACAACAACAATGCAGTTATAAATAAGATGAGTTAAAATTAATGTATGTCAGTTTTCACAGCTTTAGCATTAATCCTTCATAGTCAGCCTTTGAATTTCTAAGCCCACCTGCGTAGAGCCACGCAGACAAATAGCCCATTTAAAGAGAGAGAGAGAGAGAGAGAGAGAGAGAGAGAGAGAGAGAGAGGGGCAGGGAGAAAGAAGGGGTAGTGAGAGAGAGAGATACTAGTGTTGTCTAAAGAAGGAGTCAATTCGAACAGTTTCTTAAGTAGTAACCCTGAGCGACTCTCATCTTATCTAGAGATACATCGTCGAGTGAGGCGATGGTGTAGACCTATGTAGAGGAAGTTGGATCATTGTCTTATGAAGAGAAAGACAAACCAGTGTGATTTATAGTAACAGAAAGATCGCTGTTGTCATATGCAGAAATAGGTAAACCTGCGCCCTATTCAGAGGCAGGTATAACTGTTTGTTTTATATATATATATATATATATATATATATATATATATATATATATATATATATATATATATATATATATATATATATATATATATATATATATATATATATATATATAGGTAGATTAGTAACCTATGTAGAAATAGACCGATGACTTCTCTAAGGAAAGACCAGAGTCCTTTATAGAAAGAGACAAACGTGTCATATCTAGATGAACGGATGGATCACAGTCATATCTGAAAATAGATGGTCCACATATAGAGGGACAGTTGGACTAGTGTATTATCAAGAAAAGCAAATAGACCAGCAACCTATCAGAAAAACCAGTGTCCGATCGAGGGAAAGATAGACCTGTGACAAATTTAGTAACAGACACACCACAGTCCTGTTCAGAGACAAATACAAACTTATCTAGAGATACAGATACTCTAGTATGCTATCTACAGAGACAGTGGTCAGTGTTCTCTCTGCTCAGACATGTAGACTATTGCCAGTTGCCTAATTAGTGAGATAGACAGACCGGTGCCCTATATGAAGGCAGATAATACAGTGTTCTTCCGAGGGAGAGAGAGAGAGAGAGAGAGAGAGAGAGAGAGAGAGAGAGAGAGAGAGAGAGAGAGAGAGAGAGAGAGAGAGAGAGAAAGAAAGAAAGAGAGAGAGAGAGAGAGAGAGAGAGAGAGAGAGACAGACAGACAGACAGAGTTGTGTTATATTTAGGGAGATAGACCAGTATTCTATCTGGAGACAGAGAGATCAACCTTTTGCTAGGCAGACTGCCCGACTCGTGTCCTTTGTTGGGTAACTGATAGCCCATGGCCCTAGTTAACGAGAGAAAAAGGCTAGTATCCTATTCCTATGATACCATAGAGTCTGTCACTTTCGAAAAATAGTCTTGGCTGTAATGAATCTGTGGTGTCCTTTATTTACTTTTTGTCTGCACCATCGATGATATTACATGTATTGAAACTTGTGATAAAACAAAATTGCTGTAGAGTTGAGGTGCAGCAAGAAAAGGGTGAAGTTCAGTCTGTCTCGGGTGCTAGTGTGAAAGAATACCAAACTTCCTCTGGGCTATTATGAGTTTTAATTAAAGTGGACGCGTCACAGGTATTTTTACTCCTCTCCACGGCGTCAAAAATCTTTGCTGCGTCAGTGTTATAAATATATATTATCTTTTTTAAAACGGTAAAATGTGTTTTTTTTTTAGATTTGGTTGCTATTTCAAGAAGGTCGGTCGACAACTAGAAGCTGCTACCTCATTGTATAAACTTGTATAAGAAACAAAAGTAGAGGGAATATTTTCTTTTGACATTTAAGAATTTTGTTCGGCTGCAACAAATATATGATAGACTATATATATTTACAAACATCAGCTGTTAATGTAGGCGTGCATAGTTGAAGAGACAAAACTTTGTTAATTACTATTTAACTAACAAAATTAGCTGAAGGTCATTAGCTGTTTTATCTCGTGTTAATCAGAATTCAAATCCTACAATTAATAATTGAAGCGATGCACATGAAAGTGGTTTATATTATCCCACCTCCCATATTCTTCTACACTTGGCAGCAATTCCCCGTTCACCAGCCGAGTCTTTTGCTTCGGTCCGTCTTTGTTATTATTCAATCAGTTAACACTGGCTCGAAGCTGACTGCTTATTTCGTTGATTAGTGCGTTTCATGTGATGTAGTATCACCTGTCAGCTACGATTTATCACATTCACAGTAAAGTGTTGGCAATCTACAGGTAATCACTTGGATAACACCATGCCGTTTGCTCCAATCCACCCTTCACTGCTCAGCATTACTATTTCTTGTTGCTCAACTGCAAGTTGAAATCATATTAACAGCCGTTAAGTTAATTTTCTACAGTGACGCAACAGCAGGAGCAGCAGTAACAAAAACATCAAGAACAATAACAGTAAGTTAAGGAGCAACTGAAATGACAAATAATCGGACAGCCAGTCAAGAAATAAGGGGTTTGTGTCCTGTTACTGACATGGCTCTGTCACCTGTCGCGAGAGATGGGAACAATATTGAATAATCCATCGATGCTAAAAAAGAATGACCTCAGAATTGGATAAGTCTATTACAACGACTTCATTATTTCACTGGAACGTATACAAGGTAAATGCAGAAGGAAGAAAGTTGACATTTGCAGGATTTGAAACCAGAACACGTACACAACCACTGTTTCTACCACGGTAAAATTGACGAGTGTTTCACTTCCTTGCAGTTCTCAGTTCCATATTATTATTCTACAATTGCATTTTGATAAAATGGTTCTATTTTAAGTGCTTTATTACGGTTTGACTTAAAGCGAAGGGCTGGCAGAGTGTGGTTAGCAGAGGCCGGAGAAAATGCTAAGCAGCCTTTCGTCAAACGGTGGTGGGGCCAAACACGAACACAAACACACACACACACACACACACACACACACACACACACACACACGAACGCGCACGTGCGCGCACACATATGAACGCGCACGTGCACATACATACATATACACAGGCACACACAAGTATACAACAGGCTTCTTTCGGTTTCCGTCTACCAAATTCATTCAAAAAGCTATGGTAGAAGACAGGTGTCCAAGGTGCAACGCAGTGGGACTGAGCCCGGAACCACGTGGTTGGGAAGCAAACTTCATACCATGTAATAAAATGATAAAAGGCCAATACAAAAATGACAGCGTGTTGAAACCTTTTCTACTAGTGTAGTTTCTGGGTGAGATTATCTTACTGACGCAGATCGAAGCCGCTACCCTGTGTGTATGTAAATAGTAGTATAGACATAACACCCACTGTATCTATCTATCTTCTGCTCATCGTCGTCGTTGTCGACGTCATCCTCATCCATATCATAACCATCAATGATATCGCTATCATCTACGCCACCACTATCCCCTCACTCATCATCATGAACCTTATCCTAATGACGGTTACCGTTATCATCAATCATCAACGAGAATCGTCATCATCATCATCATCATCATCATCATCATCATCATCATCCTCATCATCATCATCATCATCACTATCACGACCATGATCATATTTCATTATCAATATAATCTTCAACATTATCATCTCGATCATTACTTCATCCTCACCAATACCTGCTTCTTCCACCACCACCACCACCATCATCATTTCATTGACCATCGCTGTCATCATTATGTCGTTCCCATTGTTATATTCACTTCTATGACTCATCATTGCCTCAGCCATACTAACTGTTATACTTCACTATTCGGCCATTGTGTTCAAGGATTTACTAGTATAATGTTTCTTTTTCTCTGTACTTTCGCTGACTTGGTCTTCTGAAGTTAAACTATGAACGTTATTAAACCGACCCGACCGAATGTCGCCTCTTTTACAATTTAAAATCCCATTCTTCAGTAAGACTTTTCGGTTTGTATCAAACATAGTTCACGTTCTTGCACTTTATCAATAAGAACAGAAATAAAACTGGAGACCTAAAAGAACTTCTATAATAGACCAACAGAAAGGAGTGTTGTGTGGGTGTTGTCAAGAACGGCAGCCAAATAAAAGACTGGAACGAGAACGAGACGCTAAACAATGATGGTTAAAAGGATCGAGGCGTCTTTGTAAGACTCTGGAAATGACATGAAATCGATAACTTACAAAGATTAAAGATACTTAGAAAAGATAAAGGCTCGAAATATGCATGAGGAATCAATAAGTAACCTTGGCTCTTTTATATTTCTCTATTTTTGTTGCTAAGTTCTGTTTGTATATGCTTCAGTTTCCCCGCCTCCCATCACGGTACCCCATCACTGTCTCTGTCGGCTATTTTGTTTCACATCCTTTTATTTACTGTATCTACCTGGCCGGAAATATATTTTGTTGCTTTCCCCCATTACACTCCAATACTGTTTTATGACATGTTCAATTTAAAACCGAATTTTTCCGTCGCTTTATTTATTTTTCACATTGAGACGCTTCACCCCCCTCCCCTTACCCAGTCAATGTTTTTCTCATTCTGATCGAAACTATGTCTGGAAGGGAAGTTCACATGCAAATGCCAACAATCGGAGTTCAAGATTCCATCTTTACTGAAAATTCAGTAAATATAATAATAATAATAATAATAATAATAATAATAATAATAATAACAAACGAACCAAAAAATTATCGCCCCATAACCTGCTTAACAACAATGTATAAGACGCTAACATCTGTCCTAACCGAGTACACCTATAGTTTTTTAATAGAAAGTAGCATATTCCCTAATGAGCAAAAGGGATGTAAACGTGGATCTTATGGTTGTAAAGATCAGCTACTCATCAATAAGATGATCTTAGAAGATTGTCACAAGCGACACAAAAACTTGTCAATAGCCTGGATAGACTATAAAAAGGCCTTTGATAGCCTACCACATAGCTGGATTAGGAAATGTCTGGAAATGTATAAAATAGCTCCTACTCTGCGAAACTTTTTATCTGTAAGTATGAGATCATGGAGAACCACACTGATGTTGAACAATGACAATGAATCTCTAAATGCTGGAGATGTAAGAATTTTATGTGGTATTTTCCAGGGTGACTCACTATCACCACTCCTCTTCTGTCTAGCCCTAATACCGCTCTCAAAATTGCTCAATGATGCACAGTATGGTTATAAAATATTTGATAAAAATATAAATCATCTCATTTACATGGATGATTTAAAGCTCTTTGCAAAAAATGACCAACAACTCAAAGGCCTACTAGCGATTGTTAAACAATTCAGTGATGACATCAGGATGCAATTTGGCCTTGATAAATGTGCAAAAGCTATCTTTATCAAAGGAAAAATGACAAATACATCTAATGTGAACCTTGACCAGCAAAATGTCATAAAAGAGTTAGAACCAGCGGAGAGCTACAAATACCTAGGGGTAATTGAAGGGGACAATATCAAGCACTCAGTGATGAGGGAAAGGATCAGAAGAGAATGTTATCGCAGGGTGAGAGCAATACTGAAGACAGAGCTGAACGCGAGAAACAGGATCGAAGCGATCAATGCTCTAGCCATACCAGTCGTGACTTACAGTTTCAACATCGTTAACTGGTCAATTACTGAAATATGTAATGTTGACAGAAAAATACGAAAACTGTTGACAATGCATAGAATGCACCACCCTAAGGCAGATATAGAACGTCTTTATCTGCCAAGAAAAGAGGGAGGTCGAGGACTACTACAGCTGGCATTATCAATGAAGGTAGCCACAATTGGCCTAGACACCTATATGAAAAACTCTGAGGACTGGATGCTAAAACTTGTCTTAAAATATGAAAGCAAGAAAGCATCTTACTCAGTAACAAAACAGGCAAAGGAATATCTAAGTGAATTCCAATTGCAACAAATTCAAGAATTAGACGAACTAGAAACACCTACAGAAAAAGCTAAGCGCTTGAAAACCCGTGCTAAAATTGCTGCCTTAGCTATTATGACTGAAAAATGGCATGGAAAACCTCTCAATGGCAAATACCCAAAGAGAGCGAATAATGCAGATATTGACAAAGCCCTTACCCACCAATGGTTAATGGCCTCTGGATTGAAATCAGAAACAGAGGGGTTTATCATAGCAGCCCAAGATCAATGCCTACCTACAAAGAACTACCAGGCCAACATATTAAAGAACGGCAGCTCCCCATTATGTCGTATATGCCAACAACAAAATGAGACCATCGATCATGTTGTCTCCATGTGCAGTCTGCTTGCGCCTACAGAGTATCTCAACAGGCATGATAGAGCTGCACAATATATTCACTGGGTAATATGCAAAAACCTGGACTTGCCCCATGATAAAAACTGGTGGGAACACAAACCACCCCCAGTACTTGAAAATGATCACATTGCACTCCTCTGGAACTTCACCATTCAAACTGACAGAAAGATAGACGCAAATAGGCCAGACATCATACTGAAAGACTTCAGACAAAAATCATGCCTCCTCATTGATATGACTGTCCCAATTGATATAAACGTATCTGTCAAGACCTACCAAAAACTGAGCAAATATAAAGATCTTGAAATAGAAATTAGCAAAATGTGGAATCTGAAGACGAAAACAATACCTATTGTCATAGGTGCCCTGGGAATGACAGCGAAACGGGCTGATTACTACCTAGCTCAGATACCAGGAAACCCCAAAATGGCTGAAGTCCAAAAGATAGTGCTCATGGGAACTGCCCATATCCTACGTAAAATACTGTCTATGTGATCTCAAATTTTAAAGCAAACATAATTTTCTTATGGTTTCTTAAACATTCACTTGAACAAAACTGTACAAATCCAAATATATGGTACCCTAGGCATAACACCTACATGAACTTCTAACTTGTTGTCTCTTGAGGTCTCTGGGTGAGACTTGGATCCAACTTGTACAAATGCAAAACAAAAGTCAAACATAAAATAACAATAACAACAACAACAACTATGACGATTTAAAGTGGGAAATACGAAGGTTGTGGTCATTGAAAAGAATAGACATGATACCAATAGTAATTGGTGCACTTGGAAGTATCAGTACTCAACTACCAGCATGGCTGAAAATATCGGTGCAAGTGTGAAGGTAGAACACCTACAAAAGTCAGTATTGCTTGGAACTGTAAGAATACTTCGCCGGATTCTTGAAGCATGACCAGTAAACAAGTGTCACCTTAGTCTGCTGGCTGTGGACAGCAAACACTTTCCATCATACCCAACAAAAAAAGCTAAGTTTTCATATAATAATAATAATAATAATAATAATAATAATAATAATAATAATGGTTTCAAATTTTGTCACAAGGGCAGCCATTTTAGGGGAGGGAATGTATAGATTGCATCGACTCCAGTGTTTAGCTGGTATTTAATTTCAGTACTATATTGAAAAGATGAGAAAACATGTACATTATTTACATTATTTACAATTGGCGGATATTTGTCATCTTGTTTGTTGCAATACCTGGAGATTCACGCATAAGTGGCAAACAACTAGAAAAGATAGAAAAGTACAGACTACTAACAGACGAAATCGCAAGAATGTGGACTATAAGGAGAGTGTCTGTCATTGCAGTAGTTGTAGGGACCCTTGGAGCACTAACAACCAGGTTTGAGAAATATATAAGAGAAATCAGAATTGACAGGAGAGCAGAGCAAGCCGCCAAAAACTGCTCTGCCGGGGACAGCTAGGATTTTGAGATTGGTATTTAGATGTTCAGTGTCTCCCACAATAATTAACAACCAAGTATCAAAGCTTGTATTGTGTGGAAAGAGACCCCGTGAGACCTCTGACAGCAGGCTGCTGTCTGCTCTCACAGAATCTGCAAGAGTAAACAAAATTGAGCACTCTGATAAGTAAAACAATAATAATAATAAACAGGTTATTGTATACGATTCTTTTATGATTCTTCCAATTCGCAACACTAGTAATAATAGTCGTAATAACTCCCCCCCCCCCCCAAAAAAAAAAGATGGATTACAGAAAAAGGAAATAATCCTTGTCAAAATAGAATACACCAATAGGACAACATCATTCACCGTTGGTGTTTGATGCTTGTAAATTTAAAACCGCTACATCAGACCGTTTGCAATTCCAAGCGAGAATCCTTCGACTCTTGTGTAAGGATAACTTCAATTTGTTTGCAGCAGATGACAAGCAACTAGAAACTGTTATGCAGTTATGTAGCTTGCACGGATTCAGTAGAGATGTCAGCGTAAAATTTGATTTAGAGAATTGCGCAAACTGAATAAGGGAAATCTAATAAAATTCAGCAATATCATTGTACATAACGAAATCGAGATGAGAGAATTAGACAAGAACCCCAAATTATTGAGGTATCAAAGAACACAGGAGAGAGTACAGTGTACCCAAATGAAAGCAGTAAAGATTAGAAATATTATAGACGCATGAGATAAGTACTTAGAAGTGTGCGAAATGCTAAGAAGAAGATAATATGGATAAAAACTCTATTGATCCATTAATAAGATAGAGTTATAATATTCTCAACTGGAAGTTGAGTGAATTAGCGAAACTAGATGGCGAAACAAAGAGCAATAAAAGAAGAAAAATGTCTGTACAGAAATATTACATAACCACGAATATAAGAAGGTAAGTTCTTCTTCAGTTAGAATATTATTATTAAACATCATTTTATGATCACGAAAGCACCTAATAATAAGAATAGAGAGTATCAAGTACAAGTGCTTACAAAATATCAGAATTAAATGATAAAAGAAAGAACAATATATACTTTTCTACTCTAGGCACAAGGCCCGAAGTTTTGGAGGAGGGGACCAGTCGATTAGATCGACCCCAATACGCAACTGGTACTTAATTTATCGGATCCCGAAAGGATGAAAGGCAAAGTCGACCTCGACGGAATTTGAACTCAAAGTGTAAAGACAGACGAAATACCGCTAAGCATTTCACCCGGCGTGCTAACGTTTCTGCCAGCTCGCCGCATTAAAAAGAAAAAAATATATAAAGCAAAAGTTAAAATAACGGGGCAATTTTAAGCAGGTGTGTGGGGGAGGGTTTTGACAAGAAACAGATATGAAAGAAACAACTCAAAACTGGTTTACATAATGTTGTAGCAACCTATTGACGAGAGAAGGTCCTACATTGCTCAAGTGAAGGCGCATGGATTCGTGGTTAGGGGTGCTTGGTTCACTATCGTAAGTTCAATTCCCGGCGGCGCGTTTTATCCTTGAGCAAGATATTTTTATTTCACGTTTCTCCAGTCCACTCAGCCGGCAAATATGAATTGTACCTGTATTTCAAAAGGCCGGCCTTGTCATACTCTGTGTTACGCTGAACCTTCTTGAGAATTACTTTAAGAGTAAGCGTGTCTGTGGAGTGCTCAGCCCCTTTTATATTAACTTCACGAGCAGGCTGTTCCGTTGATCGGATCAACTGGAACCCCCGTCTTCGCAACCGACGAAGTGTCATTTTTTAGTATTGTTCACAGCCAACAAAAATGGTTAAAACGGAAATGAATTAGATAGCACCTTAACTAGTTTGAGAGTGAAGACAGAATAATTTCTGGTCGTGGTACGTGACAAAAGTACTCTTTCTATTGAGATTGAAAATATTATGAGAGAACATTTGAAGGATGTGAACAAACATCAAATCTGATTGCAGATAAAACCAAAATTGACTTCAATGCACCGAAGTTCGACGATGGCTGATGGCCAAAACTTCGAAGTCACTGTCAAAAATATTCTTGTTTAAGAAGAACAATTTGAACTCTAGAATAATATAGAGTAATCCTTTAGATTAATATAAAATTTACTTGTTTATCTATTTTTTTTTCTAAAATTTTCGTTGCTTCTTGCAACCTCTTCAGTGGTTGTTAACTCTGTCCGTTATCGGAGCCGCGTTCTTTCGTTTGTTTGGGCGCATATGTGTATGTGTCAGCGTGCATGTGTATATACATACATACATACGTACGTATGTATGTATGTATGTATGTATGTATTTATGCATGTATGTATGTATGTATGTATGTATGTACGTATGTATTTGTGTATGCCTGTGTGTAGGCTTGTATGTATGTATTCTGCTTATTCATTGTCTTTATTATAACTGAACATAAAAATAATATAGGTATGTATGTACTGAGAGAGAGAGGGGTAAAGAGAGGAGAGAGAGGTTTTAACTGATATAAATCATAGCTGAAACTACCTCCTGCTGAGTTGCTGTGCACTCTTAGTGATCAGGTGTGTCGCACAAAGATTAAGAAAAAACTGTAACTATGATTATGTGCGTCTTATGCTCTATATCAGAAAAATTGAAGGAATCAGTGCTTGTGCGTATGTATGTATGTATGTATGTATGTATGTATGTATGTATCTATCTATGTAACTGTGCGTGCGCGTGTGTGTATGTGTGTGTGTGAGTATGCCTACATATATACACACTGCACACTCAGGCACACATATAGTGTAAAAAACATTAACTATGCAATGTTTTGACAGCCAAGCCAAAAATGATCAAACCAAACTGTGTGTGTGTGTGTTTGTGTGCGTGTGTGTATATATATATATATATATATATATATATATATATATATATATATATATATATATATATATATATATATATATATATATATGTATGTATGTATGTATATATATGCGTAGCAAAGAAATATAAATTGGATTTTAATTGAGATATCAATATTTTAAATATTGTTATATTTTTGGCACGGTTCCAACTTTAAACAGCAAATTCTTGCTTCAACTCAAAACTGTCAATTCTCTGTAATTTTAAGTGTTGATAAAACAAGATTAATTTTGAATATAAGACAATATGTGATATTATTTATTAGTTTACTTAGATTTTTAAAATTTATTTTTTTTGTAATTCTATTTCTCATTTTCGTTTTCATTTTCAACAGCTTTTAATAGGAAAATATGTAAGTACTTTTGCATGAATACACACGCATATATATATTCAAAGACACACACACACACACACACACACACACACACACACACACACACACACACACACACACACACACACACACAGAAGAATTTCTGGATTTGTATATTACTTTTTTTAAAATTTCCCCTAAGCCGATATATTTATAGAAACACGGGGCGCCATTATGACGTACTGCGAGTCTTCGGCTTTTTCAGGCTTTGCAGTATCCATCCCTATATATATATATATATATATATATATATATATATATATATATATATATGTTCTTCTACTCTGTCTATTTGTTTCAGTCATTTGACGGCGACCATGCTTGAGCACCGCCTTTAGTCAAACAAATCGAACCCAGGACTTATTCTTTGTAAGCCTAGTACTTATTCTAACGGTCACTTTTGCCGAACCGCTAATTTACGGGAACGTAAACGCACCAACATCGGTTGTCAAGCGATGGAGTGGGGAGAACACAGACACACAAACACACACACACACACTTATATGTATATATACGACGGGCTTCTTTCAGTTTCCGTCTACCAAATCCAATCACAAGGCTTTGGTCGGCCCGAGGCTGTAGTAGAAGACACTCGCCCAAGGTGCCTCGCAGTGGGACTGAATCAGGAACCATGCGGTTGGTAAGCAAGCTACTTACCACACAGCCACCCATGTGCCTACACACACACACACACACACACACACACACACACACACACACACACACACACACACACACATATATATATATATATATATACATATATATATATATATACACACACACACACACACACACACATATATATATAGTATAATATAAAATAATATAATACCTTTAAACGAAATCTGACAAATTCCTTCAAAGAATATCACATAAGCCACCTATACCTGGATACAAGTCACTCAACAAGAGCTCCCTACTCGAATGGGCCATGATACCACAAAACTTGATTTCAAAAGGGTTTATCAAATCCTATCAGGTGGTGCTATTAAGTTAAACATAGCCAGGGCCAATCTTTAGTCGATATATATCTAAGTTATATATATATATATATATATATATATATATATATATATATATATATATATATGTATATAAAACAAATATAACAGAGTAAAGTTGTAAGATACCGCACGAGTGGAAATATATACGAAAGAAGGTTTGAAAACGCAATTTTAAAGATGTTTATTCACTTGACCGGTTTCACGTTTTTAGAAAAAAATTATCAAACGTAAAATGTGAAGTTTTAATTCTACATTGCTCTTCCTTCCCCCACCCCAACCGGCCTCCCACACTGTCCCTTAAAATAGCAAACATTCTCTAGCTACGCACAAGAGAGGAAACATGTTAAAAAGACAGGTCGGTTCCTCTCCAATTTTCTGTAAATTCTTAAATATATCTTCTGTGTATATATATACTACCAAACAAACATGATTTTTATTGAACTCCTAATACTTTTTGTTGAATACTCTTTTGTATACATCTATTTTAATACTTTTATGACAACCAGTACTTAACACAGCAAAACTTATTCAAAGCTTTACATTTTGACAATCTTTTTCTAAAAAAATGAAACCGGTCAAGTGAATAAACATCTTTAAAATTGCATTGAAACGTACATAGTATGCATTAGGTCGATGCACAGGAAATAAGAACCAAAAGAAATGTCTTTAACATTTCGTGTATCCACTCTTCTTCTGAAGGATAGGACAAGCAAGGAGAGAAAAGAACGGAGAGGAAAAATGGGGAAATAAAAACGCACGTGAATTCAATGGTCACGGTAAGCATGAATGGTGAAGATGTAGAGATGTCACTTTAGGCGTGACTGGCAGAGGCGACATCTGTGAACTAAACATACATCCACATCTACATTTTTTAAAGAAGTCGACTATAACGGCAGAGTGTCATTTTTGATTTGAAATTTCTATGAAGAAATGTTAGTTTCCGTCTGCGGGAAATATTGGGCTTCAGAAAAAGTTAATCTTTTAAGAGTTAATCTTTTCAAAATAATTTATCCAACTTCTCGGTGTCGAATGATCATTCCTCCTCTTCCTAATTAATGCGTGTGTGTGTGAACATGTCTGAGTGTATGTGCCTGTATGTGTGTGTGTGTGCATGTGTATGTAAGTGTGTGTATATATATATGAGTGTGAGTATGTGTGTGTATGCGTGTGTGTATTTATATATACGCACACACACACATACATATATATGTGTCTGTGTGTGTGTGTGTCTGTGTGTGTAATCTGTCTATTTATCAGGGAAGTTTTCAGGTTTCAATGTTTACTAGCATACATACGTAGACACTGAGAAGCACACGCATATAGACTTTGATACGTATACAAGGACATATGCACATAAATGCATACATACATGCATACTTACACACACACAGATATATTTACATATGTGCACACATACATACAAACATAATTACACACATACACATGCATACGTATACAAAGACATATATACTCACATCCATATATACACATATATGTACATATACATGCATGAATGCGTACTTAAACACACACTGATATGCAAATTTAAATCTTCCGACTTACCTATCTACATAGTACCTACCTAACTGCTTGCCTTCTTCCTTCTCTCTCTCTCTCTCTCTCTCTCTCTCTCTCTCTCTCTATCTATCTATCTATTTGTCTGATGGTCTATTTGTCTATATTGCAAACCTACAGATACACACACACACACACCCTCTCTCTCTCTCTCTCTCTCTCTATCTCTCTAACACGTACACATGCTTTGAATGAAACAAAGAATTACATCACTATAGATAGAAGTTTGCGTCAGCATCGAGACGACTCGCTTGGAAAACCACGTTATCGATCTGAGCGCTTTACGCTGGATTGATTTAAGAGTTACACATTTCCAAGTCTCGCGTTCAGAGCTATGTCACTATATAAACTGTGCGAAATTGATTGATTAGGAAAAGCGAAATTCTTGTCAATCTCCCCTCCACTGTTCAACGTCATCAGAACGTTCTGAATGCTTTTCTCTATGGCTACTAATACTACTACTGCTGCTACTGCTGCTGTTCTAGAACCGGCTGCTACTTACTTTTCTATGCAATTCCGCCACTGCCGCTGCTGCCGCTGCTGCTGTCTCCTGGCTCTCATACTATTTACATTGGTTTTGTTTGTGTTGTTGTACCGCTGCAGCTGACAAACACTGTTTTACCTATTCACATCCTGGCGTTGTTCTACTACTATTACTACTACTACTACTACTACTACTACTACTACTACTACTACTACTACTACCACTACTACTACTACTACTACCACTACTACTACTACTACTACTACTACAAAAATGGTTTGGAATTTTGGCACAGGGTCAACAGTTTCGAGGGAGGGAGCTAAGTTGATTAAATCGACCCCAGCGCTCAATATTATCGACCCCGAAAGGGTGAAATACAAAATCAACCTCAGCGGAATTTGAACTCAGAACGTATGGAAGACGAAGTGCCGCTCAACATTTCCCCCAGCGTGCTAACGATTCTGCCAGCTCCCCGCCTTCCAGTAATAATAATAATAATAATAATAATAATAATAATAATAATAATAATAATAATAATAATAATCTTTTCTACACTAGGCATAAAGCCCGAAATTTTTGGGGATTAGATCGACCACAGTACGCAACTGGTACTTTGTTTATCGACCTCGAAAGGATGAAAGGTAAAGTCGACCTCGGCGGAATTTGAACTCAAAACGTAAAGACAGACGAAATACCGTTAAGCATTTCCCCCATCGTGCTAACGTTTCTGCCAGCCCTCCGCCTTTCATAATAATAATAATAATGATAATGATAATAATAATAATAATAATAATAATAATAATAATAATAATAATAATAATAATAATAATAATAATACTGAGCAAATATAAAGATCTTGAAATAGAAATTAGCAAAATGTGGAATCTGAAGACGAAAACAATACCTATTGTCATAGGTGCCCTGGGAATGACAGCGAAACGGGCTGATTACTACCTAGCTCAGATACCAGGAAACCCCAAAATGGCTGAAGTCCAAAAGATAGTGCTCATGGGAACTGCCCATATCCTACGTAAAATACTGTCTATGTGATCTCAAATTTTAAAGCAAACATAATTTTCTTATGGTTTCTTAAACATTCACTTGAACAAAACTGTACAAATCCAAATATATGGTACCCTAGGCATAACACCTACATGAACTTCTAACTTGTCTCTTGAGGTCTCTGGGTGAGACTTGGATCCAACTTGTACAAATGCAAAACAAAAGTCAAACATAAAATAATAATAATAATATTGAGAAGTACGTGGAACAAAGAGGGGCTGCAATAAGGGTGGAGCACTTGCAGAAAACAGCATTGCTTGGAACCTCTCGAATACTCCAGATGGTGCTCGAAAAATAAGGAACGTTACCTTAGTTCACTGGTAGTGAACAACTGACACCGTAGTACATCTCCAGCGAGAGAAGTTGTGCAACAACAACAACAACAACAACAACAATAATAATATTCCTTTCGATAATAGGCACAAGGTCTGAAATTTGGAGTAGGGGTACAGTCGATTAATTTATCGACAACGAAAGTATTAAAGGTAAAGTCGACCTCGGCGGAATTTGAACTCAGGTCGTAGCGACGGGCAAAATACCGTTAAGCATTTCGTCGTGCTAACAATTCTGCCAGCTCACCACATTCCCAATAATAATAATAATAATAATAATAATAATAATAATAAAGATAACTCGAATGTGGAATCTAAAAACAGAAACAATTCCTATCATAGTAGGTGCCTTAGGTATAAAAAAAAAATATTCAGACAAATACATAACAAAAACACCAGGACTTACAAATATATATAACATACAGAAAATTGCACTACTGGGTACTGCACACATTCTACGCAAAACACTTTCAATACAGTAAACATAAGAGCACCACAGCAAACCACAGCACATACCCAAGGCACACAGAGCTGCGCTCGGTAGTGAAGTGAAAGCACGTTATAAAAATAAAACTACTGAATAATAATAATAATAATAATAATAATAATAATAATAATAATAATAATAATAACAATAATAATAATAATAATAATAATAAAAATGTGGAATCTGAAGACGAAAACAGTACCTATTGTCATAGGTGCCCTGGGAATGACAGCGAAACGGGCTGATTACTACCTAGATCAGATTCCAAGAAACCTCAAAATGGCTGAAGTTCAAAAGATAGTGCTCATGGGAACTGCCCATATCCTGCGTAAAATACTGTCTATGTGATCTCAAATTTTAAAGCAAACACATAATTGTCTTATGGTTTCTTAAACATTCACTTGAACAAAACTGTACAAATCCAAACATATGGTACCCTAGGCATAACACCTACATGAACTTCTAACTTGTTGTCTCTTGAGGTCTCTGGGTGAGACTTGGATCCAACTTGTACAAATGCAAAACAAAAGTCAAACATAAAATAATAATAATAATAATAATAATAATAATAATAATAATAATAATAATAATAATAATAATAATAATAATAATAATAATAATAACAAACACCGGGGAAGTTTAACATGTGAGTACGATAAATCACTGCTCCGAAACTTATCCAAAAACATCGGAAATAAAGACATCGCATGGAGCCCAAATATAGCTGACAAAGGGTTGGACTATACCCGAGTAAGTAATACTCATTGAAATTTATTCCTATTTTTCCAAATATAATGATGTATTTTAACTTGATACCTCCACTACCCGAACAGCGATCGTAAACACACGTGTTACATCAAAATACAGACCATCCCCAAACCCAAACACCATATACAAAAAATAGCTGACAAAGGGTTGGACTATATCCGAGTAAGTAATACTCATTGAAATTTATCTCTATTTTTCCAAATATAATGATGTATTTTAACTTGATACCTCCACTACCCGCACAGCGATCGTAAACACACGTGTTACATCAAAATCAGACCATCTTCGAACCCCAAAACACCATGTACAAAAAAATTACAAACATATTAAATAACACCGGTATTATTTCACCCAAGAATAACAACCGAGAAGTACGTACTGTAAGCTTGTTAAGAAAAAAATACGAAGATATGAACGTGCAAAACAATCTGACAACAGAAATAAACGAACCGGTACCCTACGAAAACGACGACCGTCAAAATAAAGGGCCGGACGTTGTTCCTCATGTCCCGCAAACAAAACCAAAACGGCATAAATGGACACGTGAGGAACACATTTCGATCCTACACGCCTATTTCACAGCAGTACTCTACCCAAAAAACGAAAACGCAACAACACATACATATAAAACATGGAAGAAAAATAATGTAAATATAGACCTCGATAAAACAATGAACCCTAACAAACTAGCTAACATAAGAAGATATATTCTAAAAGCAAAAAAAATATCAGAAATAGAAATAGAGCAATTGAAAGAAAAAATACATCAGGAAAATCTAGATAGTAGTCACACAGCAATGCCAAATAATAATATAAACACTGAGATAGCAAAACACGAGGACAAACGTAACATGCCCGGCAAAAACGAAGTAAACAAAAAACAACAAACCCAGACCGTAGAGATGTATAATAGTGTACAAAAAGCACCAATCCAGAACACCACATACAAACATATGAATGAAAAGGAAGGCAAAACAAATATAAAGCCTGGAAATAACGAAGGGAAACCTAATAATTACGATACTATGAAAATGAAAATCCTATCATAGTAGGTGCCTTAGGTATAATAAAAAAATATTCAGACAAATACATAACAAAAACACCAGGACTTACAAATATATATAACATACAGAAAATTGCACTACTGGGTACTGCACACATTCTACGCAAAACACTTTCCATACAGTAAACATAAGAGCACCACAGCAAACCACAGCACATACCCAAGGCACACAGAGCTGCACTTGGTAGTGAAGTGAAAGCACGTTATAAAAATAAAACTACTGAATAATAATAATAATAATGATAATAATAATAATAATAATAATAGTAATAATAATAATAATAATAATAATAATAATAATAATAACGGAACAACTGTGACAAATTGAAGAGGGAAAATACGTAGATTGTGGGTAATGAGGAGAATGTGTATGGTATCAATAGTGATTGGCACGCTTGGAAGTATCAGCACTCATCCAAAAAAGATTGGTACAAACGTAAAGGTAGAACACCTACAAAAATCATCATTGCTTGGAACTGCAAGAGTTCTTCGCAGAGTTCTTGAAGCATGACCAATAAACAAGTATCATATTGGTCTGCTGGCTGTGGACAGACGACACTTTCCATCACACCAAGCAAAATAAGCTGAGAGTCTTCATCAAATAACGATTATTAGAGAACCTACAAATATTCCAACACAGGGCAACCTTCTTTCCAAACTTCAAATGATGATCATTTCCAGTAACCCCTATCTTTACCAATTTCTTTGTTATCCTACATTTAAACCGTTACTTTGTCTATGAAAATGTGCCTCGAGCGTACACTCTCATGAATCCGGAACGTCTCTAGGTTTCTGAGGCGCTTCGGGACTCAATGCATGTCTCGTCTCTGAATGTGATGCCTGTCTGTTGCAGGCTTAATTTCTAAGTTGTTGCTAAGACTTTATTACAGTTGAGTAGATTATAAAGACAGGAAATGAAGTGCTTAGCTCAAGAACATAATGCGTCGCTTGGTCGGAGAATCGAAATCGTTAATTAGCAAAAGTAAGACCAACAACTTAATTACCAGTCCAAAGGTTTCAGGCTGTGGCTATATTAAAATACATACTTTGTCGTCTTAACCGAAATTTGACCACAATCAAAAGTCACACACTCACTCGCATAAGTACACACACACACACACACACACACACACGTTATGTATATCTCTTTGCTGGTTTCAATTAAATCTTTTACTTAGATGACCCACGATAGAACCCCATTTTCTGTTACCTATTCAGTTATCCTTACCTGATAATCTTCCATGTATCACCTCTCCTCATTAACCTAATTATCTCATCGATAAATTGCCAGTAATTTTCTTGCTAGCCACCCTTCTCACATTATATTATTATTAAATTTACATTAAGGTGGCGAGCTTGTAGAATCGGTAGCACGCTGGACGGAATACCTAGCAGTATTTCGCCAGTCGCTACGTTCTGAGTTCAAATTCCGACTAGATCGACATTGCCTTTCATCCTTTCGGGGTCGATTAAATAAATACCAGTGAGACAGTGAGGTCGATGTAATCGAATTAATCCCCTCCCCCAGCTGCCCTTGTGGCAAAAATTTTAAATCATTATTATTAAATTTACTGTGAAGGTGCGTGGCTCAGTGGTGAAGGTATTTAGGTAACGATCTTAAGGTCATGAGTTCGATTCCCGGCGGCGCATTGTATTCTTGAGCAAGACATTTTATTTCACGTTGCTCCAGTCCACCCCGTTGACAAAAATGAGTAGTACCTGTATTTCAAATGGCCAGCGTTATCACATTCTGTGTCGTACTGAATTTCCATGCGAACTTATATTAATGTACGTGTGGCTGTGAAGTGCTCAACCACATGCACGTTGATTTCACGAGCAAGCTGTTCCATTTATCAGATCAACTGGAACTTTTATTGTCGTAGCCGACAGAATGGCAGTATTAAATTTACAAATATCTTTTCCCACCGTTTGAAGAAGCCATTTTTAACAAAACTTATAAATTTTTCATAATAAATATTTAAAAAATATTATCTCTGCAATTCGTATTGATTTATCTAAGATAATGTTTCAACTAGTTTTAACATAATGCATCTTGAATGTAATGCATCCGATCAGTATGTCGTAGAAAACTACAGCAATGCAGTCAGATAATTCAACATAAATTCTAACAATATGAAACGTAATGAAATGTTAGATTAACAGTGGTCTTGATATTTCGAGTAACGTACTCTTATCAAAAGTGTTAATGAGCAAACGAGAAATATGTTCATTAACCTAGCATGTAGGTTCTATGTGTATGTGGGAGAGGGAGGAGAAGATCGGAAGGTCCGGTATGAAGACTTGCGGCCAAAATCAATGTTACTAGGCTGACAAATACACGCACGTACACGCACACAGACACACACAGACACACACACACAGACACACACACAGACACACATACACACACACATACACACACACACATAAACACACACACATGTATGCACATTTACTTTAATATCCCAATGATATATTCCGTCAACTGCAACTGTTTCTCTTTGTATCTGGTATCGAATCTCTTCTCCCACTCTGTCTCTATCGATCTCTCGCTACCTTCCACCCATATTATGTTCTTCATAATCGAAGTTTCGACACCAGAAAGAAGACTCATCTGAAATGCTTGAGTGCCACATGATTTTTAAGCTTATTTCAGACACTCCGGGCTTGTCCCATGCGTGTAAGTAAGTATTTCTTATTGTCAGCAACGTAGGAGCCAAAGTACTTGAAGTTACTGACCCCTTGGGTTTTGTACCGTTGTTGGAACAAAGTGAAAGGCTTGATGGCAAGTGTCTGTGGTAGAGTTGATTTAACTTTGTAGAAGACGTTTCGTCGTAGGACGGCATCAATATAACAAGGAATTTTATTCAAGGAGCATAGAATGATAAACTTTCGAAGTAAGAATACAGTTCTTCTGTAATTCTAAACCAGTTTTAAAGTCGCTTTTCTTTGGATCTGGAACAATTGAAGATTCAAGAAGATTTCGTTTGTTTCCTTTATAGGTCTCACAGAAGCCAAACAGATTTTTGTGGAATATCAAACTTCCAGATGACAGCTAGAATCTTATCCGGAACTGGTGTCTTGTTTCTGAAACCTTCAAAGGCATTTTTCTAAAATTCTTTGATGAATTATCCATTCTGGATCGATAGATTACATCTACTAATTTGTAATTGAAGAAAGGATCGTCGTCAATTTTGGTGCTGCGTAGCTCTGTTTTACCAAGTGACAATTTAAAGAACTGAAATCAATAGTGTAAATGCTTCGTCTAATATGTTGATTTTTTTGTTTATTTCTATGTCTTCACCATACGTATATATATATATATATATATATATATATATATATATATATATATATATATATATATATATGCGAGTAAAAATAAATACAAAAAAGGTTTTTTTTTGTATGATTGTGTATAGAGGAATATATTATTTTGTTTAAAAGAGTTCCAACACTGTCTGTTTTTTATGTTTTATTTATATTCCTGCAGAACCAATGTGGGATATAGAATATGGAATATACAATATATAATATAATATACAACATATAATATAAAATAAAATAAAATAAAAATGGATGGCACCATGAAATAAAGTATTGAATGTAGATGAAATATTGAGTGTTCAATATAAATATAAGTATATAAAGGCGACTCGAGTTTCAGGGCTATTTCCCTTCGTCATGGCCGGTATATATATATATATTACTGGTTTCAGTCATTAGACTGCGAACATGCTGCCGCACTATCTCCATCGAATCGACCACCAGTACTTGTTCGATCAGTGTCTTTTGCTGAACCTCTAAGTTACAGGGATGAAACACACCAACACAGCTTATTAAGCGGTGGTGGGGGACAAGCAAGCATAAAGACACACACACATATTCCCGCATGCACATATAAATACACACATACTCTCTCTCTCTCTCTCTCTCTCTCTCTCTCTCTCCCCCTCTCTCTCTCTCAAATACACATATTTGCAAGGGGCTTCTTTCAGTTTCTGTCTACCAAATCCATTCACAAGGCATTGGTCGGCCTGAGGCTATAGTAGAAGACACTTGCCCAAGGTGCCATGCAATGGGATTGAATCTGGAACCATGTGATTAGGAAGTTACGTATGTATGCGTGTGTTTGTGTCTTTGTGTTTGTCCCGATGGCTTGATGTGTTTAGCAATTCGGTAAAAGAGACCGATAGAATAAGTTCCAGGCTGTAAAAGAAAAATAAGTATTGGTTTCGAAGATGGTGCCCCAGCATGGCCTCAGTCCAATAATTGAAATAAGTAAAAGACAGAAGACACACATGCGCGTGTGTGTGACAATGATTGCTTTGATGTTTAGTTATAATCCTATCTACTATGAGCACGAAGCCTGTAATTTGGGGGAGGTGGGGTTAGTAAATTAGATCGACCACAACTGGTACTCAATTTGTCGCCTCCACCGGAAGAGATAAAAGGTAAAGTAGACTTCGGAGAAATTTGAACTCAGAACGTGAAGACAGACGAAATCCCGCTAAGCATTTCGTCTGGCGTGCTAACACTTCTGCCAGCTCGCGGCCTTGTACTCACTTGTAATAAAAACAATTTTATATTAATCTGATGGGTTAATCTCTATTTTTGGAGACTACAAATCTATCATTCTAAAACAAGAATATTATTGACACTTACGATGGCTTAACTGGCGGAAACTTCGAAGTCACTGTTAATAATTTTCTTGTTTAAGAAAGATACACACACACACACACACACACACACACACACATATATATATATATATATATACAAGCATACATATATGTATGCGTGCGTATGTGTGTGTACATATATATATGTGTATATATATGTGTGTATATATATAAACACACACATATGCATGTATACAAATATATACACCTATACACATGCACGCCCACCCACACACCCACACATGTATAAACGTCGACCATTGTTTCTGTAATTAGCCCAGTGAATATTAGTTGACGTGATCATTGTAATTGTGTTATGTCAATATGTTGTTGCTTGTTGTTTCTCTTATTCTAGTTGTCAACACGCACCGTTCTTGTGATTATCTGCCACAACAGTCATTATCGATCTACTTTGCTTCAACTCTACAATGTTTATTTTGCTCTACATTAACAAATGCTGCTATTAGAAGCCTTCATAATTACCAGGAACATCGCTGCTGTTGCTGCTACTGTTGAACATCTACTAATTACTCGTGCTGCTATACTTGCGCTTCTTCTTCTTCTTCTTCTTCTTCTTCTTCTTCTTCTTCTTCTTCTTCTTCTTCTTCTTCTTCTTCTTCTATTCATTATTATTTCTATTACTTTATTGTTGTTGTTGTTGTTGCTGTTGTTATTCTTCCTTTTTCTTTATTTTTGGCCCAGCGCCAAGTCAAATGAGATTATTGCAACTGAGATCATTTTGCTTATCATTATTGTGATTGCGATTATTATTATTACTATTATTATTATTATTATTATTATTATTATTATTATTATTATTATTATTATTGTTGTTGTTGTTGTTGTTGTTGTTAATATCATGATCGTGGTTGTAATCATCGTCATCATCGTCATCATCGCGCTTATTCTTCACCCATCTCATTCTGCTGCCCCCTCCTTTCCTCCCTTTCTCTCTTTCCCTTCTCTCTGTCCCACCCATTCTTTTTCTCGCCCCCTTCTCCATCTCTCTTCCCCCCCTTTCCATCTTTCTCTCCCCCCTCTCTCTCCCTATTCCTTCATAAATATCACCACCGCCACCATCATCATAATCATCATTATCGTCAGCGTCATCACTTTAACAGTTGGCTCGCTAATCTTGTCGTGTTTATCAATTGTCATTATTGTATTATTGTAGTTTCATCGAAATTTCAAAAATTAATTTAAGACACGGAACCAATTCAATGTGATTTAACGAAGTAAAAGTGCTCCTCTTCCCCCATCTTACTCTCCCTCCTCCCGCCCTCCAGCCACAAAAACAATGGAATCACTCTACCTGGTCAATAGCTCTGTTGTTAAACATTGCATTAAGATTGATGTTCATCACCGAATGGACTCCACAAGGCATTACCAAGGATGTCGACGAAGATTCTATCGCCTTCTTCACGTTCAATACAATCTTGTTATTGACAAGAAATTGCATTGTTCTTCAGCACGGATTCTGCCCGTTTTGAAATAGCATTCTGTGGGTGTTACAATGGATGGTGTGATAGTTACATTGAAGAATACAACAGTCACTGGATCGGATCAGTGATAATCTGTGCACATCAACATTGGTGTTTCATTGCTCTTTAACTTGTTTCACTCTCTGAACTGCGGCCGTGCTGGAGCACTGAATTGAAGGGTTGAGTCAAACAAATCGATTCCAGTATTTATTATCGTGTAAGTCTGGTACATATTCTATCGTATACAAACAAAATGATTCCTCACAGTTTCCGTTTACCATGTTCACTTAAAGAATTGATCGGCCCGGCGCTATAGTAGGAGATATTTGTCCAAGATGCCTCTTTGTCGGACCGAACCAGAAAGCATGTGGTTGCAAAGCGAGATCATTAATCACACAACCCTTTCTATGGTATCGATTTATCTGAACTACGGTCTACAGAGAGCGTTTACCGTTTGAAACACAAACTACGCCATCTACAATTCTATCAACTTTATTCTATCTGGTGGAATTCAAAGATTGTATTGTGATATAGATTTCGATCCATTCGATTAGTCTTTGCGTGTTCTCGGTCATTGATCATCTGGGACTGCTAAAATAAGAATCAGCAATATAACGGGATTGATTGCAACTGCCTTTGTTTAAACAAAAATGGCGAACACACGCGAACGCATTAACTTGATATTCTTTTCTTATTTTGGTACAAAGCCAGCAATTTTGAGGGTTGGGGAAATCGATTATATCGACTCTAGTATTCAACTGGTACTTATTTTACCGATTCCAAAGGGACTAAAGGCAAAATTGACCTCAGCGGAATTTGAATTCAGAACGTAAAACGAAGAAAATGCCGCTTAGCACTTCGACCGGCGTGCTAACTGTTCTGCCAGCCCGCCGCCGTCGCCACATAGATAATATACCTAATACTGCACTGGATATTCATTATAAGCAATTTATGTATTATAATTCTTGGGTGGTGAGCTGGCAGAATCGTTAGCACGCCGATCGAAATGTTTATCCGCATTTCGTCCGCCTTTACGTTGTGAGTTCAAATTCCACCGAGGTTCACTTTGCCTTTCATCCTTCCAGGGTCGGTAAGGAAAGTTCTATTTGAGTCCTGGGATCGATGTAAGCCACTTACCTCCCTCTCCCAATATTGCTGGCCTTGTACCAACATTTGAAACCAATGGTTTCAAATTATGCTGATTTCAATTTTTATATTTTTTCCATTCTATTTGATATTGCAATTGAATATTTACCGAATTTTATTGCAGTTCTTCGGTATGAGTTCATTATTTCTTCATTGATATTATTACGATTGTGATGTTGTTGGTATAACTTTGAATGCTGTACAATTCTCATTGTATATGTATTTGATAATAATACATGGAATAAACCTGAGTTATAGCATTAATACAGAGACTGACGTTCTCATTACTGCTTGACAACATCGCTTGATCAGTTGTTTGAGAATTATTAACTGACTCTCCCATTGTTGATCACAACTGAACGAGGCCCGAAGTTAATGGATACGAAAGGGATCAGTGAAGTCAAGTTTACTGGAAAAGTTTTCATTGATTAAATTAATGCAATATCAAACACAATGCTATAAAAGCAAGCTTCTCATTTCTTGCACTGACTGTACAATAACGGTGGAATAATGAACATTTAGGAACAATACTATTATCTCTTTATACATCTTTGGAGAACCTCATATTCACGGTTGCAGTGAGATTTGTTTGAGGTTTTTTTTCCTTTTGAGATCTTAGAATGGATTTTCCTGGTACATACATTGTGCAAGCATTACATTATAATTTTCATCTGGATTAGAGAAAATATTAATACTTCAATGTTATAAGATAATTTTTCCATTTCCTGCTTTCGTGTTGCTCTACTTTTTATTCCCATTTTCCCCTACAACTAACACAAAGCTCAAGGAGCTAGAAAAAAAGAAAGCCACTTTATTTTTGAATAACTCTATCAGTAAACTGAAATAGGGATAGAAAAATTAAGAAGTATAAATATTGAATTGCCTATCACAATTAAGGGAAATAAGATGTTGCGATCAGCTATACGGGGCTTTGGAAGATGAATAATAAAATCAATTTGAAAAATTTCAGGCTACGAAAATATTAAAACACCTCAAATGAGGAAGTTTGTAAGATTTAGGGGAACAAGTCTGCAGAAATTTGACAGTTTAACCACTAAGTTGAATTAAAAGAGCTACAGTTTAAAATATCGGTAAATCAAAGGATAAATCATAATATATTTCAATAGACACGAAATCCTGCAACAAAAAATGGCTTTAAGTAGACATAATCGTATGGGCCCCTATTGCAGTGGACGAAGTGAAATAGGATTTCAATTTGAGTCTCTGATTTAATTCACTGAGAGCTGTCCAGGCTTTGTTATGAAATATATTACATTATTGAACAATGGGATTTCTAAATAACGTCCCTATCACTTTCGAAGATGAGTAGTGTAAGAGGCAGGATTTTCAACAGACATTGGCACCCTTAATGTGATCCCCATCCAGAACCAGTGGACCGCTATGAGACTACAGCGTGTTCAACGCTGACTTATTTGACATCAAACGCTTTGATCTTTACCTCGTTCCCCTCTTCCCTCTCTCTCTGTTTGTGTGTGTAAGTATATTTCTCTTTATGTTTATGAAAAGAGGCGAAAATGTTTATGTCAATTGTGTTCAAATAATAACTTGTAATGCCTCGCTCTCTCGCGCTCTTCCTCTCTCTTGCTCTTTCTGCTTGTATGTGTATAGATCTGCACTCGTGAGCGTTTGTGTTTACCTCTTGTGCTAAAAAGTACTATCACCAAACCAGAATGGATGTCCAGTCGGCCGTACTAAGTCGCCAGCGTCCAAACTGCTGCATCCGATCGCCTAGTTCCGATGACTGCTGTTGCTTTAAATTCCTGCTCTAATGCGACCCACGTGCTTCCACATTATGTTTGTCTATTTATACGGCTTGGGCCGACACGAACTAATGTAGAAACACCGACGTCAGATATTGCACAGTGGAATCAAACACGAACATATCTTGATTGTGAAACGAAGTTATAAAGCACTAAACCCTCTATAATAGCAGCCAAATCCCCCTCGAATCATACCATACTGCAGACGTGCCAACGATTCTGCCAGCTTTCCATCTTAATCACGCCATCTATATTAAATACCGTTAAGGTATATGTTAATAAGTTTCTTCTTATTCATATTCTGAAACGAAATACATTCAGCCTCATAACTCACTGACGTAGAAAAGAAGCTCAGAAAAGTACGTCATTCGAGGTGACTAAGAGCTAAACACTAACATAAGCATTGGTTTCTATATCTCTCTTCCTTCTGTTTCTCCCTCTCCCTCTCTCTCTCTCTCTCTCTCTCTCTCTCTCTCTCTCTCTCTCTCTCTGTCACTGTCTGTTTCTATCTCTGTCTGTCTGTCTGTTTCTCTTTCTCTCTGTCACTCTGTCTCTCTGTTTCTATCTCTGCCTGTCTGTTTCTCTCTCACTCTCCCTCTACCTATCTATTAATTCTCTATGTAAAAATATGTGTGCAATTGTATTGAAATACGCGTTATCTAAATATTCATATATATATACATATATATATATATATATATATCTATCTATCTATATATATATATATATATATATATATATATATATATATATATATATATATATATATATATATATATATATATATATATATATAGGATATAGTATTATTATATATTCAACTCAAACACACAGACATACGCAGTGTAAAGATGTATTTGTGTGTGCGTGCGTGTGTAATATGTGCGTACATGTGTGTGTATACACACACGATGCATACTTATATACATTTATATGCCTATCTATGTCTCGATCTATAGATATACAGATCGAGACATTATGTTTTAGTGATGTCACCGAGGAATACCGAATAAATTAAAATATAGACTCCATCGCAGAGTTCACATTTTAATAATGTAATACGATATTACTCAGAGGAAGGAACGGCACGAGACTTGCTCGAAAGTTAATAAATAATAACTGCTTCTAAAATAAATTATCATTAATTTGAATTATCAAAAATGATTTTCTGTAAATTCCACGAATGGTAGCTGGTCGTATTCTTTATTGTTTTCAGTTTTGTTGTAAAACTATTATTGTTTTAGACGTCGTATTGTTTCTGCTCTTCATATATAAAAGAATTTATATCTTGAGTGTAGGCATGGTTATGCCGTTAAGAGGCTTGCTTCGGTCTCTTTGTCCAAATCCGTCGAACCGCTTTCTGTACTATTTCGCTATTAGAAAGTATGGCTCCTCTTTTCGTTGACCAAGTGATTTCAAGCCTAATCAGAGCTTTGCAAAGAGATCACCCTGCTTCACAGCCAATATCAACTGCCTTGCAACCCCCTGCTAGTCTCGGTTTCTGCGTTGCACTGTCAAATGATAGCTCACAGCATTTGGCAATCTTTATCGCATGACTTTTTTTGTGTGTTATTTCCAGGGTAAACCCAGTCTGCATACAGTTACCTCCTTAGTGGAATCTGAGAAAAAGACTGTCTGGGCAATGTGTCTCTGGTACGGTATGCTTCAGGAACTTTAGCGTCTTAACATGAAACACTCTCAGCTGATGGTCTGGGGGCTATATAAAATAGACACAGCCACTGGTGTTGCAGTGAATAGAACTTCTCTACAGTTATAAGAATAGCGAGGGCTTCCTTTTTGGAATAATGTCTAACCGATAGAATGGCCGTCATAACTCGTTCCACTTACACTTTTCAAACTTCGTCGTGATACTTGTGGAAGGGACCGTCGTTCATTGCTTTGGGAAGCTGCTGAGATGTTAAAGGGATTCTCAAGCAGTATATAGAGTGTTGTTGTTATTATTATTATTATTATTATTATTATTATTATTATTAGCATTAGTAGTAGTAGTAGTAGTAGTAGTAGTAGTAGTAGTAGTAGTAGTAGTAGCAGTAGCAGTAGTAATATGGGGGAATGCGCTGAAACAACACATCGCTGCATCTACTGTTTGTAGATGATTCCCTACTCTTGGCGGGTGACACCTTTGCACCACTCAGGCTACAACCCTCCGACCCACGGGTCTGTTTGGGTAATCGGTGCTGGTGAGGGCTTAACGAAGTCGGAGTGCAAATCCTACCTTAATCTCTTTTAGTCGTCTTTTACGACACGCAAAGGAAACGGTGGGTCTATTCTCTGACATGTCGGTCTTCACACAGTATAGAAGGCTATACTAAAAATAAATCTATAGTTGGTACTGAACGTACGAAGCCATTAACAATCGTAAATGGCTGTTCTACATACAATTTCCTCGTGGTCCGAATAAAAGGGGTCGGTTTGATTATGGTTTTAATAGCCATTAATATTTTATAACCAAGTCATGACTTTTCCTTTTATTGCCGACGGCGAAACTTTCGTCTGTAGCCCCTATTACAAAGGACCGAATATGTTACACTGATTTGCATAAATGATGTGAATTTGATAATTAATTCAACTAAATAAATTAATGATGCTTTATATTCACTCATCTTTAATGATTTATAACAGAATAAGTCTATAGATTTGAGCCGATACCATGCGCGTGGTCTAATTGTTAGAGTGTTTGGATCAAGTTCGTTAGATTGTCGGTTTCAATTCTCGAAACGGGTGAGGTGTCATGTCCTTGACTAAAGCATTTCAGTTCATGTTGCTCAAGTCAGCTGGGCTAAAAAATGAGGATCAGCAGCAGCTGGAGGTGGTGACCCCTTCATACGGAGAGTCTTGTACCCTTGGTCGTTTAACACTGCGGGGCTTGTCTAAGCTCCGGCTTAGTGGCCCAGTAGGCTCGAAGCAAATAGCAGTGCCATGTTTTTGTGTCTAGTATCCAGCAGGAACTATGTGGGAGCCAAAGCATGAGAGAGTGTTTTGTTCTTTTGCATTGTTAAATTCAAATCTTCCTATGTGGTTGAAAAACCAATCCAAAGAACTCCCGCAAAGGCATCACTCTCTGCGATGTCTTTAGCGTATAAAGAAATTAATAAGAAGGAATGAAGATTAAGTTTATACCCAGAAAAAGATTTGTTAGGTATTTAGTTCACATTAAGGAGAATGGAAATAAAAAGCAATTTCCGATGCCATCAAAATTGGAAAAAAAAATTAAATAGCAATATGAAAATATTGAAAAAAAGGTATTTGTATTAAATTTAAACAATGTTAGATTAACGTAACAAATTAATTCTTTTTATTTTTCGTAATTTCAAAACAAATTCTCTTTTCATCATCGAAATTTGCTTTAAACACCTAATTTACTTTAGATGGGATTGCTACACTTTTTTAAAAAAAGAGGAAATTATAAAGGTAAAATTTAATTCCAAGCAAGAATAATACACTTTAATCGCACGAAAACAATGTTAAAGTATTAAAATAATGCCCTTTAATACTATAAAAGCTTTCATAATCCCCTTACATGATGACAAGAAAAAGATTATTGGTTAAAAATCGATTTAGGATGTTTTGGGTTTTGTTTACATATTCGCCTTCCATCGACTTTCACTAGAGATTCTGTAGCAAAGATATGACGTTGCTTAGCTACCATGTCATTTGAAAACTCATCACTTAACTGCAACGCCACCCCAGAAAATGTGCTTTCGAAATTTTTGTGAAATTCCTTTTTTCGTTTTTTTTTTTGTTGTTGTTGCAAATTTCCTATTTGAAGGTCAGGTGTACTCAAACCAGAGAATAAGAGGCTAATTTAATAGCTGCACAGAACTCCCTTACGTTAATGGAGAAATCAGGCAGCTTTTATGCGACGGTGTTTCTCTAACTAAAAATGTTAAGACAGAAACGCTTGGCCGTTGCGGAGCCCTCGCCGGATCTGACGAAGTGGATGCTACAGAGTTACACAAATGTCAGACATGTCTCCCTCAAATCATATCTTACTTTCATATAAAAAGATGGAGATGTTGAATAATGTAGTCCCAGATGCATCACGATGATTTGTGTTTGCTAGAATGATCTTAACTAAGCTCGACAGAACTAACATAGAATTGAGCAACAATTTGGTTGCTGTAAAATGCACATTCATCGTAAAATTTTCACATGATATTATGTAAAGTTCCGGCCCTGAGTTATTTAAAATAGTCACATTAGGTACTACGGCCGAACATTTATAATGTTTGGAAGTTAGAGTCAGTAAATTATCTTCAAAGTTTTTTTTTTGCCTTACTACATAATTTTTCTATCTCCCCTCCTCACATCCATTCGTTTCTTTGGAGGACTTTGCGGTATGAGATGAGAAAAGGCTCCTTCTCTTAGTTTAATTCTTCTGAAATTGCTGGACCAAGGAGGTACGGTTTGTACTTCTATCTCTCAAAGTACAAAATAGCAGATTTCGAGAAAGTGGAAGAAAAAGAAGGCAGTACCCCAGTACTTTATTTATCGGCCCAGAGAAACGGAAAGTAAATTTGACTGCAACGGGATTCGAATTCGGAACGTGAAGAGCGGGAACAATTACTGCCAGACATTTACTGTCAGACGCTCTAACGACTCTGCTAACCCATTGGCATAAGCTTTAACACACACACAAACAATCACACGCATATGTATATATGTACGTATATATGTCTGTATGTCTGTATGTCTGTATGTATGTATATATATATATATATATATATATATATATATATATATATATATATATATATATATATATATATATATATATATATATATATACATGTATATATATATATATATATATATATATATATATATATATATATATATATATATATATATATATATATATATATATATATATATATGTGTGTGTGTGTGTGTGTGTCTGTGTGTCTATTTGTACATGTATTTGCATATACATATATGCACATGGATTTGAACGTATGTATGTATATATATATATATATATATATATATATGCATGCATGTGAATGTTCATACATATACACACACACATATATATTTATATATACACGTGTGTGTGTGTATGTGTGTGTGCGCGTGTGAGTGTGTACGTGCATGTTCGTAAACAGTTTCTTGGAAGCAGATATCGGCGCATAAGGCCCCGACTCCGGCAGATATTTTTGATGTGAACCCAACTTTCTGCTACTATTTTTCGCCATTTCTGTCCTCCTATCTGCTCCACGTTCCCCAGCACTCTGCAGTCATCTTTTAATTTGTCCTCTGACGGAGGATCATACCATAAGCTTTAGTCTTCTATTCATCGCATGCCACAAATAATATATTAACCTCTTCAAATATTTGTGGTTTTTTAAAACATCTAATCAAATTCTTGCTGAAACGAACCATCGATATCTTATCAATTCTGGCGATTTTCCACGTTCTGTATATTAAATATATTTATTCTTTAAAACCATGTTTCCAGAGTGAGGTCGACGTTATCTGCGACGATCTTGTTGCTGTTAAATAATTATTTTGATAACCAGAGTTCAAGTCTTACTTCAGAGTTTTATGACACTCATAATTTATTGCAATTTAACAATATTATTTATTAATGAATGTACTTTGAACACAAATGTATTTTATTATTTAAGTTTTACTCCATTTTTAATTTAACGACCATAAAAATTATATGACTTGAACTAATAAAATCCTAAAAACCAATAAGTAAAATAAAACAAACGAAAACACGCCTTGTAAGTGATTTTCAATAAATCGACCCAATGTAAACAAGCTGAGATAAATACAGTTGAGAATTATACAAAGAAAAAGCATATCATTTCTACAACAAAAGTTTACATACACAGCAGGAATAAACAACACCAAGAATTTAATATATTTTTAAATCCAAGAGTAAATTGCCGCAGATTTTTCTATATTTTCGTTTATTTTGGTTATTTGTTTATTTATTCATTTTTCTTTCTTAAATACATTTTATTTAATTTTCGCATCATATAATTTAATTGATTGTTAAATTAAAAATTATTGTAAAATGAAGCATATTCACTTTAGTAGTAAATAGAAACGGAATGATACTAATAAGCTGAAATTTTACTATAATCATCATCATTATCATGATCATGATCATCATCATCGTCATGATGATGATGATGATGATCATCATCATCATCATCAATATTATCATTATTAATATCATTGTCGTCGTCATCATCATCAACATCATTCTTCTTCTTCTTCTTCTTCTTCTTCTTCTTCTTCTTCTTCTTCTTCTTCTTCTTCTTCTTCTTCTTCTTCTTCTTCTTCTTCTTCTTCTTCTTCTTCTTCTTCGACAGCTATGAGTAGGTTTTAACGATTAGTTACGGAATTTTACTCAAACTATAAAATTCTTAAGACTGTTCTGCTTGATCAGGGAAAACATTACACAGATTGACTTTTGGGCAAACCTAGGATCCAAGAAATTCCATCCATGACCGTCTCGTCTTTTCATAAGTTTTGAAGACTCCATTATCTAAAGCGCTTTCTCTTTCTTTCCAGTTGGTAGTATATATGATTGGAAGGTATGTGGACTGTGATTTCTAAGAGATCGAGAAAGGCGCTGAATATCCTGTTTATTTTAAAAAAATTCATTACACATTTATAAACCAATTAATGTAAAAAGTTTAATTTTCATTGTAACTAATTATAATTAAAAATTAAGGAAAGTAAAGCAGAGGGATGAGAAGGTCATAAAAGGATAATTGAACAATAATTTGGATGCACGGCTTGTTTATGTGTGAACAGTATTTGAAATTGAAATAATTCGGATTCATTAATTTTGATTGCTTTGTCATGAGGATAATAACAACTCATCATCGCAACCAAGGTCGAGGCTAATGGGAAAACTCGAGCTAATGGGGTAAGTCGGGCTAATGGGGTAAGGCGGGCTAATGGGGTAAGGCGGGTTAATGGGGTAATGCGGGCTAATGGGGTAAGGCGGGCTAATGGGGTAAGGCGGGCTAATGGGGTAAGTCGGGCTAATGGGGTAAGGCGGGCTAATGGGAAAACTCGAGCTAATGGGGTAAGTCGGGCTAATGGGGTAAGGCGGGCTAATGGGGTAAGGCGGGCTAATGGGGTAAATCGGGCTAATGGGGTAAGTCGGGCTAATGGGGTAAGTCGGGCTAATGGGGTAAGGCGGGCTAATGGGAAAACTCGAGCTAATGGGGTAAGTCGGGCTAATGGGGTAAGGCGGGCTAATGGGGTAAGGCGGGCTAATGGGGTAAGTCGGGCTAATGGGGGTAAGTCAGGCTAATGGGGTAAGTCGGGCTAATGGGGGTAAGGCGGGCTAATGGGGTAAGGCGGGCTAATGGGGTAAGGCGGGCTAATGGGGTAAGTCGGGCTAATGGGGTAAGGCGGGCTAATGGGGTAAGGCGGACTAATGGGGTAAGTCGGGCTAATGGGGTAAGTCGGGCTAATGGGGTAAGTCGGGCTAATGGGGTAAGGCGGGCTAATGGGGTAAGTCGGGCTAATGGGGTAAGGCGGGCTAATGGGGTAAGTCGGGCTAATGGGGTAAGTCGGGCTAATGATAACATTTCGATTGCAGAAATAAAGTGTTCGGCAGTCACTGTTTCTACTCATGATATAGTAATGCTGGAACTCCAACAGTAGTCAAGTGCAGAGACATTCTACTAAATTATCCGGCAACGAGGCAGTTGGATGTGAAATTGTACTCGGGGTCTGTTGGGGTTCGAAACCGGCGATTGAAGAGACATTTTCTTAGAATTCAAAGTAACAAGGAATACTTTGTGGGCACCAAGATAGTTGTTACCAACGACCCCTAGTATTTGGCCGGAAGTGTGAAAGGCAAAGTGGTCCACTGCAGGATTTGAACTCAAAACGTAAAGAGCCGGAACAAATCTCACGTGGGGTTTTATTCCAACTTCCTAATAATTCTGCCAACTCACCTCTCTCTCACTCTATTTCACTCTCTCTCACTCTATTTCACTCTCTCTCACTCTATTTCACTCTCTCTCACTCTATTTCACTCTCTCTCCCCTCTCCTTTTCCCTTTCCCCTCTCCTTTTCCCTCTCCTTTTCCCTCTCCCCTCTCCTTTTCCCTTTCCCCTCTCCTTTTCCCTCTCCCCTCTCCTTTTCCCTCTCCCCTCCTCTCTCGTTTAATTGAACATTAGTATTTGACTTGCATTTGATTTTAACGACCTCAGAAGGATGAATAACACTGTTGATTATTGTGGGTTTTGAACGCAGAACGTAAAGAATCGGAAGAAATACTGCATGATATTTTTTCCAATTCTGTTACGATTCTACCCGTCCATCGCCTCTGATCAATAGCTTCATGTCTACTCTTTAGAGTTTAGACACACAACCCTAAAATTTCAGAGGATTGCGAAAATGACGCTCGTTATTATACTGCGATGCTAAAAGTCAATGAAAGAAAATAGGTTTAATGGAGAAAGGACGATCAGATCTCGAAGACTTTACGTTCGGTTCCCCGGTACATTACACATTCTGCGAATTTGTTGAAAGCGCACGAAGAGAGACGAAAAGGAAGTTGTAACACTCATGCCTTTCTCGAGGGAATCACAAGTGCTCTGATGTTTGAGAAAATCGTTTCGACTCAGAAGAAAAAGCACGTCTTGAAGTGTTTGTCGCGGGATGTTTGCCCCTAATTCGGTCAACTTAGAGCATTGGTACCATTCGAACTCTAAATGGTTCAAACTGACTTTATCACGAAGGTTACAACATGCCATGGAGATATATGCTGTATCAAAAGTAACTTAATATATAAATATATAAGAGTGGCTATACACACGAGAGCTGAACAGCAGGTTTTCTGAGAGGAAGCTCCCCTCAGGCAAGTGTTCCGACTTTTAAATTCCTACATTCTTAGAGGCCGGGCCACATTCAGATCATGATTCCTGGCGCCTTTCACATTTTAACTTCTTGGATATCGAAAACTTGCTCATTCACACAGCTTGGAGATTTCATCCAGTTGGAACTCTTCTCCGTTGACTCAGCTTTCAAACTTATTCTTGAAGAAGAAATAACATCCGTTGTCATGGTAACGCGTTTCTTAACTCTGTTATAACACTAAGTAGAGTCTAAGAAAAGAAAGCTTAAGCTACCACAAAGAACAAAATACGAAATAGAAGGAAATGAAACGAATATATGGATGAATATAAACTTGAACATATCTTGAAAAACATTTCTTATCTTAGATGACCATTATGGACCAATATCTTTAAAGCTTCCATATTGTTTCTTCACCCTTGTATGGTGTTTTGTGAATAAATATAAACGTTGGGTGAGTCGAACAAAACTACAAACATATGGGCTTTAACACCAAAACCCCGTGCTCGGATACCTTTAGCGGTTTCTATGTTGTTGCAAAAAAATGAAAGCACTGAACTTCGCCATTTCCTTTCACTTACTTTCCATCTCATGAAATGAGTCCTGATTTTTCTACTCTGACAAAGCTATTTATTAAAAAAAAGAAAAAACCTCTAGTGTGAAGAAATAATTTAAATTTGGCATGAAGATTAACGAAACGGAAGTCTACATTGATGTCGTGTAATTCAGTGTTGCTGTGATCCCTTATCTCCTAATCCCTCGATCTTACATTAATCATATTTGGTGATATATTGAGGCATTCAAGACTCTGGGAAATAATTACAAGTAATTGAAACTGCAGTAATTTTGCACAACAGATCACCCCTTCATACTTAATATTCAAACAGCATCGGTTTTATAGCCGCAGCTTTTAGCTCTGAAGTCCATTATAGAAAGACGAAGATATATATTTAACTGCCGCTGTTGATTCGAAAGTATAATGATTCGGTTAGAGTATTGAAAATGCCACTTTAAAGTGTAATGTTGACATTAGCGTAGATAAGTGCTTTCATGGAATGCTTTTTTTGAAATGCAATTATATCTAATGGAACATGTCCCAGAAAGTAGTTTAGAAAGATTAAAAATAATATAAACTTCTCTTCATAGAATATTGATAGTCAAATGAAAATAAGAGAAACTTACAGAGGAATATTTGAAGAATGTTTAATATAATTCGCTAATTGTGTCCACCATACAGCATAGACAATCAATAGGTTTTGCAATAAGATATTAATGTGAGAGTATAGAGGAGCGGCCTTGTTTAGGTTTTCTGTAAAATAAATTTTATGCACGAAGTTCCCAGAGAAAGATAGGGGTTTCTGGATTCCGAACTAATTGGATCTCATCGACCTCAATGTAATTACGGCTACATGCTCTTTGATTAAATTCTAAGGAAAAAAGATGAGTGGGATTTCGAAGTACAGGCTTAGTTGCTTTCGTCAAAAAGTTTCGCAATGGCAACTGAACTGGAACTTGGAAGTCAAAGACTAAAAAATTTCTTTGTAAAATAAGGATAAGAATGATACTGTACACGTAAAGATCCTTGAATTAATGTTGTTTGATTCCATTATGTATGTATGTTTGTATGTATGTATATATATATTTTTTTTTTTGAGGATTAACAACGCTACCAATGGTTTCATGAGGTTATGATTTCTACAGTTTTCGTGCAATCCATTTATAATTGCCTTCATTTTGGATAAGAATTCGCAAATGAGAATATTTATTTACCAAATGCGGTGTTGAGCACTAATTCACACTGTTCGATGCTATCGTACAAACACACACACACATTCGCACACACATACACTCACAAACACACACAAACACAGACACACTCTATATTTTATGTCTCGGGTCATTTGTGAGGTTTGTCATGTGTGCTACTGGTAACATACAATCCAATACAACCTGTTGCATGGTCGGATCGTCGGTAACTAAACCGGAACCTTCTCTAGGCTTTCCTGGTGAGGAGGGTTGCCAGAAACCGAGCAGGACTAAAAGCAAGACCTATCAAAAGGACGGATGAATCTAGTGTAGGTTGAACGACTATGTAGCAATAGCACGAGCTCTCACTAATTACGGGTTGGTGTCTCAAGTGCTGGGAGACCGCTGAGAGTGAGAAGTCCCTTAGCTTTTGTTAAAACATGTTTAAAGCATGTTTCTAGGAAAATATCACTCTGATAGAAAACCAGATATTCAGGGAGTGGCATTGAAGACTTTTTCTGAGCCTGAGACCCATATTGGCACTGGGTATTTAGCCTTGGCTTTTCTCTGGTTCATGTCAGTAGGGTGGAGAGCGTCTGTGAGGTGGTGTGTAAGTCTTGTTGGATCGAAACTTTTAGTTTGTGCAATTTCTGGCGAGGCGACTTTCAGATGCTCGGTCGAGTTGGTGAATGTCACGGCGAGCGTGGAAACCGCAGGCGCGGTATATACATGTGTTTATATATACTCTTTTTGTAACAGTCATTGGAGTATGGTTATTATGAAACATCACCTTGTAGCAGTTCAATATTTAAGAGATGAGGAATTGTGTACATTATTTACATTATTTACATTTGACGGGCATATGGCATAGTGGTTAAGAGCACGGGCTGCTAACCCCAAGATTCCGAGTTCGATTCCAGGCAGCGACCTGAATAATAATAATGATAATAATAATGATAATAATAATAATAACAACAACAACATCTAAAAATACCTTAGGAATGAGAACCCAGGTTCGAAATTTCCCCAAGACATCTGATGAATGCTTGAGGGTATATCAGCCGAAACGTTGTTTTAACAACAAACAAGATGAGGACAAATATCCGTCAAATGTAAATAATGTAAATAATGGATCACCTTGTAGTGTTGGTCGAACAAAATGACTCCATTATTCATTTTCAGTTTGGTATGCATTTTGTGGGCCCCTTTTGACAAGCCACTAAGTTATAGGGACCGACAGAATAAGTACCACACGTACTGGCGTCGATTTGTTCGTCTAAATTCTCAGGACAGTGCCCCAGCAGGGTCGCAGTCTGACGATTGAAACAAGTTAGAAGGTAAGTTCAATGTGATATCAATATTGTCTTTAAATATAGGAACAAGGCCAGCAACTTCGGAGCCAAGCCGATTACATCGATCCCAGTGCTTAACTGGGATCTTCCGAGAAGAAAAGGCAAAGTCAACCTTGGCGGAATTTGAACGTAACGAAGAACAAAATGCCGCTCAGCATTTTGTCCGGCGTGGTAATGCTTCTGCCAGCGCATCGCCATATGTAGGGTATAAATATTACAACTCGAAGTTGTTTCATTTGTCATTAGCCAGTTTGCCACATTTGTTCGTCCTCAATGTATCTCAGATCGGTTCTGTAGATAATCTTCATTAATCTGAGGCTCTAACACCTGACTGATTAATTCCCACATTTGGGAGTCATGCAGAAGTGTTGTATTAAAAGCCTGGCTTAATTTTATGTTTCAATGCTATCGCGTTGCGCTGATACTCATCTCAATCTAAACGATGACAAAGACAAATTACTATTTTGTACTCGTTAAAGGAGAAGCTATTAACGTTTTCATTTTGTTAAATGGCCTGTAATTTAACTTTTCACCTCATCTCGTTTGCAGAATACATCATGCCACATCATTCCGGAACACTTCCGAGGCTCCATACCAAGCTATTCTTCGGTTAAATTTTTTTTTTTAGTTTATCTTTTGAAATGAAGAACTCAAATAGACAAACATGCAAAATACTGCCAAACATTTCTACCTCAACATATTATCTGTGACCAAGAAGCAAAGAGTTTAGTCAGAGACGTATTTAGATTTTGTCTCCGGACCTAGCCTAAACGTTGGAAGTCTTTTGATTTCTATGTTATCTGTGATAATAGAAATTTACCTAGCAGTTTCGATTATTTTGACAAATGAAACCATTAGAGCTGTTAGCATTGTATTATTATTGCAGCAACAAATAACAGCCAAAGTTAACATTATCCAAGCAAAATGGACAATTCCACCCCACCTTTTTATTAATACAGATATCTTTTGTGGTTTCTAACAAGAAAAAAATAATAATAGATACCCTTAATGTTTCGAAGCAGTAATCGTTATTTCGCTTTACCTTAAGAATTACCTTACTAATCACAACAAAAGAATCAATATGATGTAGTGAAGGTAATTTTGGAAAAATGGGAAAAAATATCGATTATTTGTATATTTCAAACGATACAGGTGTTTGCGTGTGTCCATGTAAAGACGGAATTTGATGTCTTTTGTACACACATCGATATCGATCAGGTGGAACAGAGGCGCTTGATATCAAATGCATATTATTCAATATAAGACATTTCTACATCTCTCTCTTTCTCTCTCTCTCTCTTTCTCTCTCTCTCTCTTTCTCTCTCTCTCTCTCTCTCTTTCTCTCCCTCTCTTTCTCTCTCTCTGTCTCTTTGTTTCTCTGGCTCTCTCCCTCCCTCTCTCTGCCTGAAAGCCAGATTCAGTCGGTACAAAAGCAGACTACCTGTTTGTTAGCTTTTGCTATTTGAATGTATTTAAAAAAAAAATTGTGCACTTCCTTTTTGAGAGAAAGAGAGAGAGAGAGAGAGAGAGAGAGAGAGAGAGAGAGAGAGAGGGGGTGAGAGAGAGAGGGAAAGAGTGAGAGAGGGGGAGGGAGTGAGGGAGATAGATAGAGTGTGTGTGTAAGTGTGAGTGCGTGTGAAAGAGATCGAGATAGATCGAGACAGAGTGTGTGAGTGTGTCTGTGTGAGAGGCAGAGACAGGGAAAGAAGTTTTATTGAATAATAGCTGAACATTTTAGCGCAGTGATAAACCGAATCTTAGAAACATTGAGTTTAGTGGTCTCCCCTAAAGGGATTGTTTGAAGTCTTGCTTCCAATATCCTTTAGTTCAGAGAAGCATTATAAATACTTTTCTTATATCACTAAGTTTCTCTCTCTCTCTCTATATATATATCTCAGACACACACACACATGCACACACACACATGCACGCACAAACAT
>NC_142936.1:96747073-96759573 GCF_046866305.1 Octopus bimaculoides | reverse complement strand
CACGACACTTACCTCTACCGCCACTAATACCAATGGAGACTGTTATCTTCACCACCATTGCTGCCAACCTACTACTAGCCACCTACCACCACTACAACCACCGGCGTCATTATTTGTGCTGCTACTACGCTCATCGGATAAAGCAGGGTCACTATTTATTTGTTATGGAGTCTGCTTATTGACTGCTTGAGACCGGTGGCTTGGCGGCGTAAAGGAGGTGAATCGTTATGGCCGGGGATTGGGAGTTCGAAGTACGAATTTAGTTGGTTTGTTTCAAAATTAATTCTGAATCTACATCTCTTATCTCTTCATCTGTCCTTTCACACACACACACGCACGGACGCACGCACGCACACACACAAACATACACACACGCATACACAGACAAATACTCACACATACACAAATATACGCATGTCAGTGCACACGCATGTGTGCATAAGAGCATATGCAAACATAAGGGTGTATGCCTACGCACGAACATATACGCACATACACATGCACAAACGTAACGAAAAGAATCACAAACACACTCACACACTCACACACTCACACACACACATACATAAACACACAAACAGATGGGCACGCACACACTCGTGCACGTCCGCATACACACGATCAAATATGCAGTTATTTTCGAGATATCCATTAATTTTAATCATGAAATATGCGATCGGAACGACAAATTAATAAATTTGTGACATATTCAAATGTTAAATAAATAAAATATTTCGATGTAAGCTGACAAGAAATGCTTTGAGTGACGCATCACGTGACACACAAACACACACACGTACACACACACACACACACACACACACACACACACACACACACGTATGTAAGCACCCACTCACCAACGAGAGAGCTTACATCGTTACACAACGTGCGAGAACTAACAAACAAATGTTCACACCCTGACTACACACGTACTCCATTGCACTCTGCCACGCTCCAATGACCCGAATACTTTTACAACACAGCACGCCAAATGTTCCCTCTTACAATATCATGCTACATGTTTTTTACCACAGTATAAGAAACCACATCGACTCTGATACAATATACAATGACATATCACACGCAATATTCCACGCAACACAAGCTCCGTTAGAATAAATATACAACACATAAGTTCCTTTTGATTGTAGCCATTGCACATGAGCTTATTTATCTAACATACCATACTACGTTTCCTTTGACGATATGCCACGCTACATGCTTCTTTTCACAAGCTCATCATTACAATATATCATGCCATTACATGTTCCCGTTACAATGTACCACGCTACATGTAATCTGCTACAACAAAAGTTGCATGCTTTCTGTAGCATTATTCGCCGCTACATGAGCTATATTTCGATATGAAATAATGAAGGAACCTCTATGTGGTGACTCGACCTGCTAAAAGTAGTAACTGAATCTCCTCTCATTGGATAATTTACTACTAAAGGAATTACGCATGATAACAAGCACGTGATGTTCGTGGTTGAACTATGTTTAAACAACAGCAACAACAACATTAGCCAGAATAAATATTCTTATACTATGTTATCTTTAGAGTCTGAAAGTTGTGCTTCGCTATCTCACTAGCATAAACGTTTTTAAAAAGATGAACATCAATAACAACATAAATGAAAGTGAATAATCTAATCTCTAAAATCTTTAAATGATCATTCCGTTATCAGGCTAAGTAATCAATTGTTTGCCATCTCATGATCTGAAGAATCCATTATTAAAATAGATGCTCCGACCTATTGATCTTTAGAGTAAAGCATTAATATTGAACTTCTTCTCTGACCAGAACCAGTAGACTAAGAGGATTTGGTATTGAAAGCAAAACGAAACTCTGGTCAAGTTTAAGGTATATACAGCTAAATATTGGCTTCAAATTTTGGTACAAAGCCAGAAATTTCGGGGAAGGGGGGGATTTGATTATATCGCTTCCCTCCCCCCAGTTCTCAGCTGTTACTTATTTTATCGACCCCGAAAGAATGAAAAGCAAAGCTGACCTCGGTAGAATTTGAGCTCAGAATGTACAGTCGGAAGAAATGTCGCTAAACAATTTGTCCGACGCGGTAACGGTTCTGCCAGCTTAGCTTCTTGCACGACTAAATGATACGGTTTGCAGGTAAAGCAGCGATCCGGCTGAATCGTTGCCGCGCCAAGAAAAATGCTTGCCGGCATTTTGCCTGCCTTTATATTCTGAATTTAATCTCTGCCGTGGTCGACTTTGCCGTTCATCCTTTCGGGTCGATAAAATAAGTACCAGTTGAGTACTGAGGCCAATGTAATCGAATTGCCCGCTCTTCCGAACTTACTGACCTTGCACCAAAGTTCTTTTAGTCAATATGCTTTGCTGGTAATCAGTTGTGTGCCTTTACGTTCTGAGTTCGCATTCCACCGAAATTGGCTTCGAGTTTGCTTTTCATTCTTTCACTCTTCGGAGTTAAAATAAATAAATACCATCTCTGAACTGTAAAGACCCCAATCCCCTTAATTTGGAAATAAATTTTAAGAGCAGCTGCCATGTTATGATACTCTATTTGCCTGTGCAAATCTGGTTGGAACTGGTTGGAACTGGTTGGAACTGGTTAGAACTGGTTAGAACTCGATCAAGTATTATCATTGTCTTTTATCTTTTAACTTTCACTTGTTTCAGTCATTCAACTGGTGGCCATGCTGGTGCACTGCCTTGAAGAATGGATTCCTAATCGAATGAATCGACACCGGCACTCATTTTTTTTTATAGAACATGGTACTTAATATATGAGACTATTTTGCCGAACCACTAAGTTACGGAGACGTAAACACATCAACACTGTTGCTAAGTGGTGGGTGGGGACAAACAAACGCATCTTTTAGTTTCCGTCAATCAAATCCACTCACAATCCAAATCCACTCACTACTATGGCTTCGACCCGAAGCCATAGTAGAAGACAGGGGCCCAAAGTGCCACGCACTGGGACTGAACTCAAGACCATGTCGTCGTGATAACAAACTACTAATGACTCAGTCACGCCTGCGCCTACTTAGGTATGAAGAGTGTAGCATCGAGGATACAACACAAATGTACAAACTTCTACTTACTGCATCTACGAATAGAAGTCATGTAGCTCATTTTCTAATGGTGAACATGTAGCGTTGTATGTTGTAAAGGGGGACATGCGGCGTTGTATATTGTAATAAAGCTCATCTAACAGAACCCAATGAAATGGGGCTCATGTATCGCGGAATATCAATTCTAACAGGACTCATGTAGCGTGGAATATTGGTTTTAAATTTTGGCACAAGGCTAGCAATTTAGAGGGAGCGGTCAAGTCGATTACAACTATCTTAGTATCCGATTGGTACTTATTTTATCGACCCTGAAAGTACGAAATACGGAGACGACCTTGGTGGAATTTGAACGTAAAGACAAGTGAAATTCCTCTAAGCAGTTTGCTCGGCCTCAAACGATTCCGCCAGCTCACTAACTGGAATATTGCAATATAGCTCTTATAGCATCAGTGCAATAGAGAACATGTGATTTCATAAACCGAAATAGAAAGCATGTAGTTTGGTATCTCTTGGGATTTAAAAATATATTACCAAGCAATCACAGCACACAGATCTCACAGCATCTTAATGCAAAAGAGTACAATGATCTATAAGCACTGAAATATACAGGTTCCTAAATATGCCAATAGTTTGGCGGCAAATTGGTGAAATGACAGAATGGTTAGCAGTGAATAAGAATACCTGGTGGTAATCATTCCGGATCTTTACGTTCTCAGTCTACATCCCACCGAGGTCAACTTAGCTTGCCATTCTTTCGGAGTCGATAAAAAAACACAAAACAAGACCAAGTCAAGTAACTGGTCGAGCCACAATCCCCGCAAATAGCCTTGTGACTAAATTTGAAACCACGTAGAATTGTGTTAGACATAAATGTAACAAAGTCTCTCTCATCTTTCAATTGCTTCAGTCATTAGACTGCGGCCTTGCTGGGGCACTGCTTTGGAGGGCTTGAGTAAAGCAAACCAAGCTCGGTACTTAAGTCTGGGACTTATGTTATCAATCTCTTTGCCCAACTGCCACATCATAGTGTCGCAAACAAACCAATGCCGGTTGTCAAGCTATGTGGGGAACAAATAGAAGCACTACGACACACACACACATGCACACACACAGACACAGGCACACATGCACACGCACGCATGCACACACATATGAACTTACACACACATGCGCACACATGCACTCGCACACCTGCAAACACACACACGTTCACATACACATGCACATACACACATACACACACATGTACACGCACACATTCACACACACACATATGCGCACACACATACATGCATGCACATATACGACGAGTTTCCATACAGTTTCCATCTACAGAGTTCATTCGCCACCTGTCGGTCGGCCGGAGGCTATAGCAGAAGACACTTGCCCAAGGTGTCATGCAGTGGGATTGAACCCAAAACTATTGCCATAGCTCTACAAAGAATTTGAACTTGTGACCCAGAAGTCGTGAAGTTCAATGGTTTTCTTTTTAGCTCTGCTGAACCACTTTGGTTTTGTTCTTTCTTTCCTTCCTTTATGTGTATTGAAGAGTTATATAAGCACATCGCTAGACAAGTGAAACAGAAATTCTGTGTGATGGGAGATAAAGACGGACAGTTTTGGAGTTGAACGAAGATCTGTGCTTATGGCCTTTACACGCCTCTGACACCGTTGCGTGTGGTATCCTGGTTGATAGAAAGAAAAACAAAAACCCGAGCAAGGAGGAAATTCCTGGGAGCCGACGTTATGGATGGAAAGGACTAGGGAAGGAACTTGTAGGTGCACGGATGGTGGTGGGGAGAGGGGACACTATACGGGTGGCAGGAAGAGGAGGTGAGATGAGTGTAGTTGTGAAGGACAGAATAGAAGTTGTTAGCTCAGAGGAGCAGAGGGTTGAGATAGTAGAATAGAAAAACAAGTGGACGAGCGAACAAGAGGGAGGTAGCACATAAAAAAAACAAAAAAAAACAAAAAATAAAAATGAATAAAAAAGAAAATTAAAAGAAGGAAGAATATCAACTTTTCGAGATTACAACCTACAACAGTAGAAGTTGTTTGTAGATCTGATTCTGACGTGACCTTGCTATTCTTTGGTTTGCTGAACATTTGGGTTCTCCTTGAACGTTTCAAACTGAATTCTTTTGTGCCAAAGGTCTGTCAAGTAAACAAATAAACAAATAGCAACATAAAAACAAACCAAAACAAAACTAAAATAAAACAATGAAAGCAACCCAACAAATGTAATAAGTAAGAGCTTTAACGACAAAACAATGGATGAGGTGAGGTTGTAAAGTTGCTTGTAAGCTAAATTTTATGACGATATAAATCTGCAAAAATATATTTTTATATGTATTGAAGAGAAATATAAGCACATCGCTAGACAAGTAAAACAGAAATTCTGTGTGATGGGAGATAAAGACGGACAGCGAAATTATGGAGTGATAGAGGGGGAAAGGAAGAGAGAGAGAGAGAGAGAGAGAGAGAGAGAGAGAGAGAGAGAGAGAGAGAGAGAGAGAGAGAGAGAGAGAGAGAGAGTAAAGGGTAAAAAAGAAGAGATAAAAAGATTGGAATGGTTGAATGAAATACTGAAGACAAGGCATTAAAAATAAGATACATAGATAGAAAGAGATAAAGGGGATAGAGAGGGATTTAGATAGAGAGATAGATATATAGATATATAGATTGATTGATAGATAGAGAAAGAGAAAGAGAGAGAGAGAAAGAAGAAAAAGACAAAAGTAGAAAAATATTTTTATTTGCATTTGCTTCTTTCTATCAACATAAGGATGTGTAAGTGCATGTATATGGTTTGTGAGTTATCTGTGTGTATGTGTGTGTGTGTATGTGTGTATATGTGTGTGTGTGTGTGTGTGTGTGTGTGTGTGTGTGTGTGTGTGTGTGTGTGTGTGTGTAATTTGTGTGTATGTATTTGTGTCTGAGTTGGTTGCGTCTGTTTGCGGTGTTTGAACTTTAACAACTATTTTATTCTTGTTTTGGCATTACTGTGATGGCCATGTCATTTCATTCTTTCTTTCTCCTGAGGCTGTACATGCGGTTTCAGAAGCCATGTATGTATACGTCCTCTGTAACCTGTCGGAGTAGTGGACAGTGAAACAAAGAGGATAATTGATAAATACTGAGAGAAAGAGAGAGAGAGAGAGAGAGAGAGGCAAACGATAGATAGACAGATAGATAAATAAATAAGGCTGAAAAGAGAAAGATATAATGAGAGACTCTAAAATTGGTGATGTATAAGGTTCTTATAGTTCCTGTTTGCTTTTAACTCAGCAGTCAATCATGGTAGCTGTGCATAGGAAGGTGACGGAGAAGAGAAAATGGAATAAGCGAAAGAGAGAAGGCGGTCGATGGTGTATATTTTGGAGAGATTGGAACGAATGGTGGCGTGCATAAGGTGGTAGGAAGTAGTAAGGAGTATGGGTAGGATGGTTGAAGCAGAATGGAGGCGGAGACCTTTGGGCAGGAGGCAGTGGTAGAGGCAGCGGCTGAGAAATGAAACGTGGCTAGAGAACTGTGTTTTTTTGAAAATTAGTTGGGAAGATTAATTGAAGGTTGAAAGCAGCAGAAAGGAAGTGTGGAAAGGTGCTTTCAGAGTTCCTATCCACTAAAGGCATTAGTCAACTTGAAGCTACAATAGGAGACATTTGCTTAAGGTGCCATAAGTGAGATTGAACCTGAAACTATGTTTGCGAAGGAAATTTCCGAACCACGCAAGAATGTCTGCGCCTTTATTATCAAAATCCAGCGATACACCCCAAATCATACTTACCTCTGTACTACGTATCGATCGGCTTGATTTCCAATCATCATTCGGTGTCTTGCTGTTGGATATATACATGATATACATATTGATCCGAACTAAGAATCTTCTGAAAACAGAGGTTAATAATGTTTAGTTTTGAAAAACTAACTCAGACAAGGTCGCTGAAAATTTGTATTTTAGCTATAAATGAAAATGTCACTTAAACTTTAATTGGTTATCGTGTCCAAAGCGGACACTCGGTTAATGTGAATTGTATCAAGATGTCAGAATGTTGGAGCCCAACCAGCTCTCCTTGGCTGTTGCTATCAGTTGGAGGGTGTGTATACGACGACAAAATAAAATGAAATGCCACAAACAGAAATTCTCCCTGCATCATAAACTGAGTTTACAATAACTTGCGCGTCCAGTTATAAAGAGAATAATCAATAGATAAAAAAAAAACTTCTGCGGTATCATGTTTCTAATGTTTGAGAGGATATTATTTACATTATTTACATTATTTACATTTGACGGATATTTGTCCTCATCTTGTCTGTTGTTAGCACAACGTTTCGGCTGATATACCCTCAAGCCTTCATCAGGTGTTTTGGGGTACTACACCATATGCCCGTATGGCGTAGTGGTTAATAGCGCGGGCTACTAACCCTAAGATTCCGAGTTCGATTCCAAACAGTGACCTGAATAATAATAATAATACTAATAATAATAATAATAATAATAATAATAATAACATAAAAAAATACCTTAGGAATGAGAGCCCAGGTTCGAAATTTCCTCAAGACACCTGATGAAGGCTGGAGGGTATATCAGCCAAAACGTTGTGTTAACAACAAACAAGATAAGGACAAATATCCGTCAAATGTAAATAATGTAAATAATGTACATAATTCCTCATCTCCTAAATATAGAACTGTATTATCTGGAAGGATAATCCGAATAATTAAGTCACAAGTAGCTATAGATACAAGCTTTTGCAATATTTACAAACATACATAAAGGAATCCCTTATGGCTTAACCTGCTTTTAGACAAAACGTAACTCCCCAACATAGTATCTAATTTCTTGACTGCAATCAGGCAGCATTTACCACATAGTCACAAATATCAAAATCTTTTTAATGAGAACGATATTACAGTCAACTTCAACTGCACTGAGAATATTTGAGGCATAATGCATAAAATAAGGAGAAAGAACAGTACACATGATAAGCAAATACAAACTGACAATGTACCATTCCAGCCACTAAATGAAAAATGCCGAACTACTGAAGTAGTATGTAAAGTGAAAGTCTTATAGAAAGATTTAACCGAAAAATATTACATAGAATCAACAGATGGTAGATTTACGGAAAGTTAAACAATCTTTAAGAGAACACAGCAAAATATCTCTTCCAATATATCTGGAAACTGAATGAAGAACAATAAGAATATCCACTCTTGAAACTGACCTCTTCCATTATCTTACTGTCAATGATTATTGTTTACTGTGCATTACAGAGAAATGCAATATACTTATGCAATTGATTGACGCACTTAAAAAGAAGTAAGACACATGTAAATACGAGAATAAAGTTGCACGGAAGAATTCTGTGTAGCTAATATAATAACGAGAAAGAATGGGTCGGTGAAATATAAAGGAAAGTATCTCAGATTCATCCTATTCTTTTTAATGGAGCAACAAAAGAACAATGAGTTCGACAGAAGAAATAGAGAAGAGAGAGAGAGAGCGAGAGCGAGAGCGAGAGAGAGAGAGAGAGAGAGAGAGAGAGAGTGGGAGAGGGGGAGAAACGGGAAAGAGAAGGGAAACTGTGAGAGGGAGAGGGAGTACAGGAGGAACAATGTTATATATAAGTATATGCTAAGGTAGATATTTACAATGAAATGTCACATGTGAATGTTATCAGTTGACTGGGAATGAAATAAAATAAAAATACATGGGTCTCTTTTTCATGCTTATTTAAGTCGCTTGACTGACTGAGAATAGAAGGGATCCAATAGATTTCTCTGAGAGCTTCTATCACATATGGAGATTTCTAAAAGATTCTTGAACTCGGCAGTTCAAGCTAAAGGGCAAATCTAAAGGAGAAACTCTTAATTATAAAGTGCTTATGCGCAGGTATGGGCGTGTGGTGAAGAAGTCCACTTTGCAAAAGCATGGTTTTGGATTCAGTCTCAGCGCATGGCACCTTGAACAAGTATCTTTTACTATAATTCCAGCCTCACCAATTCTGGGAATTCTGAACAAGGTTCACAGTAGTTGTGTTAACATTGGAGATAGCATGTTTTCAATATACATACATACATACATACATGCATACATATGCATATATATATATTTATTTATTTATTTATTTAAGGGCATTACTATACAATAACGCCTCACGCTAAGAGGGACTCCAGAAGTCAAACTACTATAATAAGCACATTTTTACCAATCGTGAGGGAATGGAACTCTCAAAGCTAACCTCTTAAAAACTTAACTTAACGGTAAGCCAATGGTTTCATAATAAACGCAGTAATCTGCATCTTTTATTCATCAGTACGCGTATGGTGAAGACACATAAAAATAAACAAAAATCAACATACCCCGACGAGCACTCCATGTATTCAACATAGTACATAGACGATTGTTTATCCCTATATATCCATGAAAGAGGCGGGCTTCTTGAGTTACACTTCGGCACATGTGCTTTTACAGAATAATATTCAGCACTGAATATATTCTAATTATATATAATTCAATAATAGGATAAAAACTTTATAAGAATTTATCAAGTAGTTAGCGTGAAAAAACCTCGTAAGGGGGGAAAAACATCATTTTTCCATATAAATATATTTAATTAGAATATATTCAGTGTTGAATATTATTCTGAAAAACACATGCGTAGGTTCTCGTGCTTGTGTGGCATGGTACAGGGTTCTGTTGCCAGACATAGGGTCTTCCAGCAGCCATCCCCTTCACGCAGGACAACACTACTTCCTACAGGCACTTGATGTAGGTCTCAGTGTTGAGTGTGAGGCCGCGTGAGAAAATGAATGGAAGCACCGTTTCTTTCCCTTTTTGTTATCTCCCCTTTTTCTTAGCTCTCCTGTGTGAACTTTGCCATGATAGATCGCTGACCACAACATTAAAATTTTAATTCTCCATGTTTTTTTCCTTGTTTTTCTCCTTATTCTTTCTGTTGAAGAGCGTATCTCGAAACGTTAAAGACTTTCTCTATTCCCGAGCGTTAAACTAATACATCCTTTTGTTGTTTACACCACCTGTCCTCGTCTTTTGTTGTTTTTTTCGTAAATTCTCCCATATATATATATATATATATATATATATATATATATATATATATATAAATATATATTCTAGATCGTTCGATTTCTCTCAACCGATCAATGGGCCGATCGAGCAAACCTATCTATGACAAACCTATAATGACTCCTGGAAAACAGCTTTAAGTCAAATTGACTACAATCAAAAATATGCAATAACCATTATTGATGCCTTGTCTTTATATATATATATATGAACTGTGGTGCTTTTCTCTTAATTATATATATATATATATATATATATATATATATATATATATATATATATATATATACGTACACAAATGTGAGTCATTAAATAAAGTATAAAAATAATCGAAGCATATATATATATTAAAATAATATACATATAATTTTAAAGATGGACATAAATATGTTTCCATACGATAAATGCGAGTAACAAAAGAGACTTGTGCTTCCGTCATCAGCAAGACACCAAAGTTATTTGCTCGAGCTATATCCGTTTATATACATTTGTGCCAGACAGAAAGCAAAACATGGGGGGTTTGTAAACAAATTCAAAATTTTGTAAATTTCAAACAGAAACTTTTTCAATGAAGTATTCTTTACACTAAAACGATCGACAATTTTGGATATAAAATTTGCATCACCCACTAGAGACATTCCTATATACATAAATCCATACCGACGCACGTATATATGTACATATCCATCCATCTATCTATCTATCTATCTATCTATCTATCTATCTATCTATCTATCTATCTATCTATCTATCTATCTACATATAAAAACACACACACAAGCACACATGTATGTTTATATATATATATATATATATATATATATATATATATATATATATATATATATATATATATATACATATATATGCATATACGTTACATATATATACACACACATGTATATATATGTGTGTGTGAGTGCGTTCGTGCGTATGTATTTATGTTTACATTGGCACACATAAAGACACAAATACATACACTCGACTTTCAGGCGATACACCGTCTGGCTGTAAATCTTATTTTAATGACGTAATAAATAGTTAATGTGTTTGCTAACGAGTCTGCTACATCGAGCGTTTGAGAAGAGGCCTTCCTAGAATGAATGATTTTGTTTGAATACTAAAATCATTATTGGTGTGGCAATCGCAATAATATTCTCTCGAATATCCTTAACGAATATTTCTCGTTCCTTTTTCTCATATTTGTATTTAATTTCGAAGTCTAGTATGTTAAATGGAGCCAGTTAAACAGAGATAGGCAAAGTAAATATATTAAAAACTTAATGAGTTATCTGGTCCAATATATTTCTTCTTACATCATTTGTACCGCGTGTTTCTATCTTCAAGATAAGTCCTTCATTTGGTTTTGCAAAAGGGTTTCATGATGTATTAGGAAATTATTATTCCTAAAGTGCAATAAAATCGGTATGAAGATGTTGAACTTGTTGCATATGGGTCCTGTCCCGCGCTCTTAACAATTCATACCGTTTGAACGTTCTCACACACGAGTAAATAATAATTATTTCTGTAGTTCTTGGAAAACGGTATGTGTTCAATCTGCAAACAATATATTCTAGATTGGTAATGAAACTTAAGTATGTTATTCAATGCTCTATTAAAACGGGGACCTCGTAACCTATCAAGCAGTGAATAAGATTCTTGACCAAAATGATGAATATATCATTAATACAACATTGAAATACATCTATTGTGCAGATACCATTACAACAGCATTCTGATATTCTCAACAATTCATTGTTATTTCAGTCTGATTTGTTAATAATTTACCAATAAATCTCTCTAAATGAATATTTACAGACTGATCGAATGTGACTCTGTTTTGTGTGTGAATGATGAGCACAAAATAATTTTCCATTACCAAACTTTTATATGAACAGAATGTCAACAAAGATAATAATAGCATGAAATTCAATGGGAAAAATATTTCATAAACCCGTTTCGAAAACTATGGAAATATAATTAACGCAGGCAGAAATAACGACGACGCAATCTAAAGAATAAAATTATGCATCAAATGGTTTCGAACATGTCAAAATATATCATAAGCGAAGGAAGCGGAGGTTCAAGTTTTGACAACTACTTGCTTGTTCTTCATCTTGATATTATCGTGATAAATAGAGGTCAATAGCTGCATTAACGCTGCAGTCATTTGATTTACACCTTAACTATCGATTATCATTGTTTCGGAGGACAAATTGTAAAGCAATCGATTGGGAATAACAAAGTTTCTCTCGGCCCGTACACACACACACACACACACACATGAACAAACACATGCACGAACACTCACACACACACACACACACACACACACACACACACA
>NC_142936.1:96734573-96742073 GCF_046866305.1 Octopus bimaculoides | reverse complement strand
ACATATTTCATGAGGTTTCTTGAGATCGTTGTATTCAGCCATTCACAGATTCTTTCTCAATTGCTCCACCGACTTGGAACTTCCTTTGATACTCAACTTCTTAACGTAACACCTGATTTTCTATCTCAGGTTTGTAATTTCATGATCGGATTCGGTAGTATTGTTATTAACATTCTGTTAATACGACCGAACAAGCAGTTCTTGGTACATTGAGCTGCTGGTATTTGTGTGCAGTTTGCACAGTATAATTTACGGGTCAATTACATATGAAGTAAATTTTGCGGGTCTGTGGTTTCATCTCATAACTATACTGAAAGTTTAGAATTTTAACTTCTATGGGAAAAAAGAGAGGTCGAGATATGTATATTTTCCTTTTATATTATTTAAGAAGATGAACTGAGCAACATTCAGAGATAAATTGTTCAAACAGAAATAAATTATGTTCAGAGATAAATTGACAAAATCGTGTTTTTTTCGGTAAGCTAATGTTCACATTACTAAATTTGTTTGCTTTCAGATTTCGTTTGAAGAACATATAAACAGTTGTGTTTAGGTAGTAGCTGATGTTCTATTGAAATATGACGTCGGTTACTTTACATTTCCACTTAGCATCACAGTATAAAAGAGAAAAAAAAATGGCAAGATCGTGGATAGCCCAGCTCGATAGATTAGTGGACGAGATATTTAACGAGTGCTTTGAATCAAAACATCTGCGTTCTGTTATATCTGTGAACCAAAACATTGAGCTCTCAAATATCTTTGTTCAATTAGTTATAATACAGATTCTGTAAGAATCAATAAGTACTCGCTGCTGTCAGCTGTATTTGCACTGAATACTTGATGGAGCTATCGAGAGGGTCCTAACGTACTCCATTAACCTGCTGGAAAAAGTAGTCCACACTTCCTCAAATGATCACTGCTACTTTGAGTAAACAAAGGACATATTAGATAATGCAGACATTTGTACTTCTTCAAAGTTAGGTCGCTACTCGGACAGAGTTGATTAAAAGCAGCACCATCAGCATCACCACCAGCAACAACGGTAACAACAGCAACAGCAGCAGCAACAACAAAAGCAGCTGCAGCAGCAGTGACAACAACAGCAGTAATAACATCTCAAGGTGCGTTTTGTTGACGTGCAGTGTTGAGCTCGACTGTGAGAATATCTCAGACATTAGCGAGTTCTGAATGTTTAAATTACTTGAGACGGACCAAATCTATATGGAGTCTACAGTGACGCCATAGTGTGGGATGTGAGACAAACCAAAGGAGATAATCATATTTAGGGTTTTCTTATTAAATATTATAAAACTAGATTGTCATTTTCACTCTTGGCCTTCTATCGAAATATAAGAAAAAAATCAGAAACATCGGATCTTCTTTCTTTTGCTATACATACATACATACATACATACACACACACACACACACACACACACACACACACACACACACACACACGCACACACACACACACACACATATATATATGTGTATATATATACATGTATTTATGAATAATATATATATATATCTGTACATATTTATGCATATGTGCGTGTGTGTGTGTCATAAATTGTTAGCTACTTAACACAGTCTATTTTTGCAGCAATTTGTATATTTAATTAATTAAAGGGATTCTTCAAAATGATATCATAAATATATTTCAATTCCCAGCCCCCATTAAATCTAATACTATTGGAAACGCTATCAAATATCCATAAATATAATTGGTGACAATATTCTGACACCACCATCAAATTACTATTAATCGAATGTTGAGTGCACCACATTCTACACACACATACACACACACACATTATATATATATAAATACACACACATATGTATGTATGTATGTATTATGTATGTTTGAATCTATCTATCTATCTATCTATCTATCTATCTATCTATCTATCTATCTATCTATCTATCTATCTATCTATCTATATCTCTCTCTCTCTAAACTTTGTATCAATGACTTTGTGAAGAATTGAGCTCAGCTAAATTATTAGCAAAACGAAATATATGAATATATAGATATATAATGAATAAAAATACAGTTAAAAATAAACGAACAAATTGTCATAACATCCCCGTCTAAAATAAAACGCAAACTGAATTCTGGGGAAAAAAGTTTACATTAAGATAATTGAAATATATCTTACGATTTGTTTCTAATTCCACTGACATCGCAAATAAATCAAATCCAAATTCGAATTTAAAATATCACTGGAAGCTTTTTTCGCAGCTATCTCAATCCCTATCAACACAATGATATATATAACACACACACACACACATATACATACATGCATACATACATATATACATACATACATACATACATACATACTTACACACACACACACACACACACACACACACACACACACACACACATATACATATACACACACGCACACACACATATACATACATACATAGTTCCTTCAGTCTCTTCCCCGCTGCTCAGCTGTTCTATTGATGCAATCTTCGTAGTGTAACCCAGCTGAACTGCATTAATTTCCGTTATTAATTTGACATTGTTGAGTCCAGAAGGCTGAGGAAAAATGTCCTCCATAGAACCATCGTAGTTTCCTGTTACTTTGTTCTTAAAGTTCACAGAATCCATCCGGCCATTCACCTACACATTGCCACCAATCTTGATGATATACACGTGAAACGAGGCGTTGTTGCTCATATCAATCCCCAAATCACACACTGCACTTGACTTTGGGATTGCCGCACGTGTTGGTCTAAAGAATCCTTGTTTTGGCACTTCTAGCATCAGCTGGCTGATAGCGGAGGGCTTGGAATTTTCCTATATTAAATTGCATGTTGCTTTCTGCTGTTTATTTATGTATGGCATCTAAGTATTTCTGTAGATTAGCATTGAATGGTTCCTTGACTGCTTCAACTACTTTTGTGTCGTCGTTATAGCTAGTAAATGTGGCTGTCTGTGTTTATTTATGAAGTTGGAAGCTTTAAGAATCTTTTGCACATTGGTCGAAATGCTTATCACCATTACCGTCTGAGTTCAATTCCCGTCGAGCTCAAATTTACCTTTCTTTCCTTAGGGATCGATGATATAAAGTACCAGTTAAGTACTGGATCCGGTGTTATTGACTTGTCCCCTCCCCTCAAAAATTGCTGTTCTTGACACCGGCAACAGATTGTCGTTCCATTCAAGGGACTGTTTTGACCTCGGTCACTATACACCATTAAAACAGGGTCACCAGTCTCATTGAATCCTTGGTCTCAAGAAAGGGATACGACACGCACACTTGTATTCTACTGTTTATCTGACAATGGACTGCCTTATTCCTCGATGAAATCGGAACGATAAATCTTCGTTAGGATATTTTGACTACAAATATTAGGCTAAAATCTAGTTGTAAGCGAAATTTTAAACATCATAAACATACATTGGTCAGGGCTAGGATCAAAGTTTATATCTTACAGATTGGGTATTATGTTAATTTCATCATCATAACATCGTCTTTCAAGTATTTGTTGAAGCAGTGAAAAAGATATAAAATAAAGGATTATGCATTTATTAGTATTAAAATGTATTCAAAAGCCCCGTCCTAGTGGAAAAGAATACGTAAAATACTGTTAGCATATTTGATGCACGAAAAGGTTAGAATAATAGAGAAACAGTTTCAGAGTTATCTCTCATATTTGCCGGAAAAAATAAATATTAGTTATAAGCTAATATGTTGTTTCCTTACTGCAAATATATTTGTAGCTATGTTTTAAAGCTCCTTGCATAAAATACTCTAAATATTGTTCCAGGTGTGGATGGTATCGGCATATTTATTCAGGTGAGTCTGATACTTATCTACTACAGAAAAGTAAACTGAAATAAATAAGCGATTAATCAACGTAGTTTTAAGATCACGCTTCAAGGACCGGTAAATCACGAAGTTTATTCACTCTCCCATTCGGCCGTTGTGACGTTAGATTATCTTTCTGAATAATAACTCCTCTCTTCAATAATCCGTGCTGTCTTTGGAATGTTTGGTCCTCTGACCAGTTATTAGTTTACTAAAATATTCTCCCAATTTATAATAGTTTTTAGAAAATAATTTTAGAAAGGTTAAATGAAAATAATATGTCAAGCTATTACTCGACACCTCTTAATAATTTGTTATTTTGTTCAGTATTTGGTCTGTGAATTAGAACTCAATGAAATTAAATATGTAGAATCCTTGGAAATATGGTTTCATTAAATAAATAACAGATGTTGTATCGATGTTTATTTTATGTTTAAAAGAAAACTGAAAATATTATATGGATGCAGAAAACTTATAAAAAAGGAATGATTGTCTGTAGTGTAATTCAAATATGTTTAAGAAATAATGAAAACTGGATCGAAAATTAGGTTCCTCGGAAATTATCTGCAACATCAGGACACAATTCATAAATACAAATTAATATTTAAGAGACTCTATCTAATTTTATGAACAATGGAATTCCAAAAAACTAGTTCTTTGCCTCGGCAAAGCGTTTGCAAGGAGGAAGAAATATTTTAGCTTGGACTGCATTTAACGTTTTGTAGAACAGAACACTTCGGAAATGTTTTCTCGATGTATAGCAATATTTAAAGAAGTGGCTGATGTAAATTAGTCAATACAAGAATCATATTTAGGTACTTAATAAACATAGATGAATTAATATCAAAATATTTGAATGTTTAATGACCAAAAGCTTCCTCTTAACCCTAAGATATCATACAGGAACACAGTTATAACACATAATACTAAGTGACAAATGTAGAAACGACTTGCTACTAACTGCATTATATGTTGAAAGGGACAAATTTCGATGACTCACTTATTATAAAACTTGACGTCTTGGGATTAAATCTTCAACATATTCATATGAAATCGACTGGTATCGCTATATTATCGAAAAAACTATAAGTTTTGATGAAATAGAATCGAAGTTTTGAGCTGAAGTTCTTTGTCGAAAACATTATATTTCTGACATATATTTAACTATTCTGTAGTTATAGCTGCTAGAAATCTCGACTACATTAAATATCGTTCGGATTTAAGCTAAAAAGAACAAAAAAAAGAAAATAAAGTAAACAATGATCGATATCAAAAGAAATATTAGAATCGAAAATTAACATGGCGCCATCGATAGAGTAATTGTTATAGAGTTGGCAATTTTATTTATTTATCTTTTTCTCTTACATTTGTGTAGAAATTTTCAATCGATTATTTGGTTTTGCTTAAATCGTTCACCCAACGCCTGGGTTAGCTTTGTGAAAATTCTTTTGCTGTTTTTCTTCAAGAAGGACTTTGCAGTATGGTGCCGTTCGTATTGTGTTCAGTAAGGCGCCGATCTGTCTTGAATACAATCGTTCTTTGAACAATGTTTACTTTTTCATATGTTTATTTCAACTTGTTTGGGGTATGCTGAATAAAAGACTATTATTACCGTTGCAACCAGTAAAAAGAAAGCCAAAAAGAAAAATACTGATTAGATTTAGAACGAGAAAAATAAAAGAGAAAGATTAAAAGTGAAAAATAAACAGTAATAAGAAAGCTAGTGTTGGGATGATTATCATGTCCAGACATGGCAATGACCATTTCTGCATGAGAAAAGCTATTGATCATGCATGTTTGCGATTCCGATCAAACACTACGTGTTTATGGATAATAAATTTAGGAAAATATTTTACCTTGAGATCTTCGTCAAGTATTTCAGGGCCGTGTTTTCGGGCTTAGCTATTTTTTCTTATGAAGTAAAGGAAACAAATAAAAAAAAATCAAAATAAGATCAACGGACGAGTTCATTTAAATAAATAAGCAAATAAAATCGTTGATGAAATAGTTCGGCAAAATATCTTATATGTCCTTTAGATTTACGAAGAAAAACATATCTCTGAGTAATTCCAGAACTGAGTTAAAATTAAATCAATGTTTGATGTGGAAGAAGGAATAATAACAAAAGGAACGTGATTTCAATTTCTCTAAAAGCGTTTAGTTGTATTTCTGTTGAGGATATTGTACCTTACGTACTCAAGGGACTTAACTAACATGAATAAGAAATTAGGCAAGTTACTTGCCAGAGTGTGGTGATCTTTTCAAAATATTCATTGGATTAACACAACAGAAACTGGATTTTGTTACCAGAGTGGCAGATATCTGGATTTTGTTAAATTTGCTTCAGTAGGATATTAATCCGATTAGTCGATGGTTCAATAGAATAGCTTTTCGGAATTCTAGCAACGCCTGCATAACATGTGCCAAACAAAACAAACAGCAAAGTAATTCTGATATTTTCTTATGTTAAAGTCAACTTACAAGTCTTCGTTTGAAGATAACATTCCTGTATGATTCGTGCATCATTCATGTGTGATTCATGTATGTTGTTTCTGGCAATGTTAATTTGTAAAATTGTGGTGCTATTTATTTTCAAGGTTGCAATCCGGTAGCTTCGCTAGAATATCAGGTAAATAAGTGTCTTACAATATTTGTTTTGAGTCTTTAAAATTGTGAGTTAAAATCCCACTGAATGCACTTTCGCGTTTCATTCTTTCGGTTCGATAAAGTAATATATCAATCAAATATTGTGTTGTGCTAATTGACTAACTTTTTCTCACTAAATTTCTGGTCCGGTGCCTTTCTTTTACTAAAACGAAGTGCTGTACATAGACAAAAGTTTGCCTCGGTTACGACAATAGAAGCATATATTCCATGTAGAACTGAAAAGTGAGGTAAATAGAACATATGCTTGTACCAATCCACTAACCACTGATCAAGGCCCCGACGCTGCATCATTTCTTATCAATGCTCTGAAATATTTCTCTCTTAAATCTCACAATTCTAGTAAAGAGTATTTGGGAGAAACCAATTCAGAAAGAGTATATTCCTGGTCAGTAGACTGTATTCGCATGTTTTATGCCTTTCATTGCAATATCAGAACCGGTTGCTTCCAGGAGAATCTCTTTTTTCTATGAAGCAACTAGCTTTCCGTACATTTAAAAAAGATCCTTTGTCTAGTTTTCCTTTCTGGTTTTTCTTTTTGCAATTGTCACAATCCGTGAACTTGCTGCACAATTGGACTCTGATCACAATACATTACACAAGTTGAAAGACTTGGATCGGAAAGTGCGTGCAAATTAAGCGCCTTGAGAGTTGATACTGATCCGGAAGAAGAGAAGAGTGGAAGTTAATTCTGTTCTGCTGTGTCTCATTTAATGACAGGAGATAAAACGTGGCTGCATCATTATGATCCAAAAGTGAAAGCTCAGTCCCTGGAATGGCGTCACACCCTTTTTCTTAGACCTTAAAAGTTCAAGTGTCTAGGATCAGAAGGGGATATCTTTAGGATGACAAAATTTTCAGTCTTTCATTTTCTGGAACGTGTCTGCACAGTGAATAACGACTGGGACATTGAAACACCCAAAAAGCTTATAGAAGCCATTAGGATGAAGAGATTGAACAAGAATCGGAAAATGATCGACAGTCACTACGAAGATGT
>NC_142936.1:96694573-96729573 GCF_046866305.1 Octopus bimaculoides | reverse complement strand
TATGCCAACTGAACTTTGACACGACCCTATCTACTTAAATCGAGGCTTGGGAGAGAGAGAGAAAAACATATCAAAGGATAACTTTCTGGGGAAAGCTGTGAAACCAATGACGGTGCTTAACTTTGAATCGATATCACAGAGATATTACCGGCTAAATCACTTTCAAAACTTATTAACAGTGACTGCAATGCTAAAGGTATATTGATCTCCAGTTCACACCTATAACATTGGCTTGTTGGTTGATTGTTATGAGGCCAGTTGATGGCTGGTCAATAAGTCATAATTTATGGGACATAATACTTTTTTCGCTTTAAGCACAAACACTTACTTTACAGCAGAACGCCAAGAAATGCACGGATAAATACCATGTGCTCATAACTTGAACACCTATAAGTGAAGTCAGAATATATAATAAGGAAAAATGTGTTAGATGATGTATATAAATGTATATGTGTTTCTATCTACACACACATACGCACACACATGCACATACGCACACACATGCACATACGCACACACATGCACGCTCATATGTAGAAATATATATGATTATAAATGAATATAGGTCTACATACACTCATATATGTGTGTGTGTGTGTATACATTCATATATGTATGTGTTTGCGTTTGTGTGTACACTGTATATGTGTAAGCTTTTTACAGTTATCTGATTGAAGAAGAGTGTGAAAAGGTCACACGGTGACATTCCTTTCAGCTGATTAAGATAAATCGAAATTATTCGATATTTTACAAACAGCGTGTTGTTGGCGAGATGTCAGAATTATTTTTTTAATAAAAATATATTATTTAAAAGAGAAACAGTAGAGTGTGTGTGTGTGTGTGTGTGTGTGTGTGTGTGTGTTTATGTTGGACCTCTTCCTGAGTAAACATTCTATATGAGTTTGCGTTTCTCATTGAATCATGATGGAAAAACTTGTCTAACGTGAAATGACATAACTCCTGGCCTGTATAGCTTGTGATTATGAAGGTATTTCATTTATTACTTTGATCAATTTGATGAGTTTCGGCCAGTATAGGCGCAGGCCATGTCTAATTTAATAGCACCATCTGGTGAAGTATTTTAGTATATGTGGGGTGCCATGGACTACTCTAGCAATGAGTTTTTATTGTTGGAGACATATACGGGTGTAGGAGGTTGGTCTGGGATGTTTTGAAGAAATTTGTCCAGTGAACTTTCGAATTTTACGGGATCCGTTTCCGTTTTGACGTATTTTGGTATGGTATTAAAGAGAGCTAGTCCGGTTGAGGTAAAGTAGTTGTGACGTAATGTTATGTGTCCTGAGTCTGTTAATGCTGTTATTAGTCCTGAGTTTGTAGTGGGCAGAGAGCACAGGGGCCGAGTCTTGGATGGATTTTAAAATTGATGCCAACATCATTTGTGCAATATTGATGTAATGTTTTCCACATCACACAAATGATGTAGTGTTCCGGGCAGCATTGGGGAGAGTAGAGATTGTTTTTTTTTTAGTCAACCTCGATAATCAATGCCTCTCATACCATTTATCTTTCTTGTTATGGACCTCTGGAGTGCTTCTACTTTCATAATGAGTTGCTTCGTATGGGGGCACCGCAGTGAGCAACAGTACTCAAATGCGGGGTCGGGCAAAAGAAGAGCAGAGAAAGATGATGGTGTAGGCATCTCCAGACTGGAAAGTTCTCAGAATCCAGGAGCACATCTTGCGGGCCAAGTCAATCTTGCTGTTTACATGGGAACTCCAGCTTAGATTGTTATAAACAATTACTCCAAGGTATCTGGTGTTGTTGGATGACACTAGGGAGTCACCCGAGGGAAGCGCATATGGTAATTTCAAAGTTTCCTCTTTTCTAAAGTGGATCAAATGAAACTTATCTTCATTTAGAAGCATATTGTATTTTTTCCGCCCATTGGACAACAGCAAAGAGATCCGACTGAAGGCATGTTCGGTCTCCCATACCACTTATGGCTTTCTGGAGTTTGGAATCATCTGCAAAGATTTTCAATGTAGAATGTTTGATGACGTCTACTATGTCATTGATTAAAATAATGAAGAGGAGTGGGCCCAACACAGTGCCTTGTGGGACACCACTACTAACTTTGGCTGAGTTGGATCGCATTCCCTCAAACACAACAAGTTGGGTTCTGTTCGTCAGGAAACGCTTTATCCACCGCAGCAGCTTTCCACGGACTCCAATGCTGGACAGTTTCTTCACATATTACGCCCTCCTCGAAGTCATGCATACCTTAGCCACAACACTCTCTTCCGCTGTAAGACTCATAATTGGAGCCCTTAACATGTACTAGCAAACTAGGATAGATTGAAACTAGGAGTATTAGTTACTAAGGAGTAACTCCAAACTCCCTACAACGCATGAGTTTCCGCACTAAAGCCTAACCACTGGATGGAGTTTAGTGTTTTGCTCGAGACAATATTTAAATACGGAACTCAAATGCAATTTTTACCTGATCAAAATTTTCACAAGATATTTTGCATTATGACAGTGATGCATTTTAAAACCTAATCACTCACGCTTTTAGTCATCAACCTACTGGTTCACATCTCCTTTATTCGATACATAATTTAACATGTTGACTATTGGTGAAGGCAAGGGGAAATATCTTGAACATCTAATTATACTTTGTAAGATCTTTCAAAATACCTCAAGTAGAATGTTGTTACATTTTATTCTTATTTATTTATTTATCTATTTTCTTTTTGATCGAACAACTTATTGAAAGCACGCCAAATGGTGTGAAATTGTAAACATTTTCAAAACGCTAGCAACGATTACGACCCGAAAACCCATGATGTAATCCATCACAGCCTTTCGACAGGACAGCTTTCGCTCTGAAAAGTTATCTTTAACAGCAAAGTACATTAAATCCAATATTTTTAGTGCACCACCGACTTTTAACCTTCGACATTACGTTTACTAATTAAAAACATCAATAATCTATAAATAACTAAAATTATAATTAAAGAAATTTCATAAGTTGTTGCTTGAATACAGATGTAACAACCATTATGTTACTCACAAATGTTTAAGAACAGACATAAATTTGGTAATATCTGTTTTTATTGATAGAAGTCTGAAAATTCCATAGAATTGAATAGAGATAAATGATTAAGGAGTTTAAGCCCTACAATGACATATATTCCAAGTTAAACGTACTTTATTTGAAGTACCACACTAATGTCCCCGCAAGAGGATGTAAAATTCTCGTATTTCCATCTAATAAGTGAAGTTTATCTTTATTGCTTTTTAAGTCAGTGAAATAAACAGTTATTATTGAGAGGACTCGATTCAAAATACTTTATCCTGACCAACCCAAAGAAATCAATATTACGTCACAGTTTGACCGGCATAGTTTATATTTGTTGGTTGAAAAAAAGTATTAAAATATGTCTTAGATTTCCACTTTCCACGAAAAGAATATTAATTTAGAAGTAGTGATATACTGAATAACATACTTGCGATAAATAAATAAAAATACTATTTCAATTTTAATTACATTTCTTTCTAAATGTCTTTTATTGCTTACGTACACATTAAACATCAGTTGAGATAATTATCCTATTCTGCATTATAAATTTGCTAAATTGGCTGCCGTTATCATATTTGATTTCACCTTTATATCTCACCAAGTTCTTGTGAAATTATATCCCCGAATGCTTTTGCAGCAGTTTGGGATGATGACCGATCCGAATCACATTTATGTCTGCACTGTTCATGAAGATTAGTCCTCTTCTCACTTTCGAGGTGTCAACATAATGTTGTGGGTGGGGACTAAAACATAAACAAAATTGTAACAGATCGAGAAGTCGATGGTTTCTCAGTCAGATACAGTTTTTGCAACAAGAACTGAAACCAGTGATTTGAATTCTCCATTACCAGCTGCCGAAATGGCTGAGTGACTGTATATTTAATTAGTTATACAGCAAGCTGCAATGTAACTCTACTAATTGCAATCTCTATATTTAACCTGTCCCTTTAACAATTATTCGAGGTTGATGCTAGTCACATAAACCATACCGATGTAAGAAGAAGCTGTAAATAACGGAATGTTTTAAAATGCAGCACTGTCGTAATGCCAGATATGAAGAGAATTTTTCAAAAGTTTCAGCGAATATTTATTGATAAAATAAAGAACTGCAATATTATTGCTATAAACAAATTAAAGCAATATTTATATTAATAAGAAGTTTACAGTTAAAATTAATTGGACATGATATAAATCTTAATTTTTATGGTTAAAATAAATGTTATTGGAAATCAATATAAAATATTATCGAAATAAAACTAACAAGAAGCCGTAATAATTGCGATTGCTAATCCATGGATAGGATGAATAAGGAGTTATAGTGATGTTGCATGTAGATTAACTAAAAGGACGAGTGATCTAAAATATTTGAAGCGTACATTTACGTAGATAATACAAAAGAACTGTCGAAAGGAATAAATGTCTAAGATATAGATCACAAACCAGCTTTAAAGGTTATCCAAATTGGCAAGATATTACTACACAGCATGGAGTAATAGGGAATGTGGCCGCATAATTTTCCATTTGGAAGATGCCGAATACCGCATAAATTTCGCTCATATTTCAGTTGCACATAACATATGTTTATACCGACACTGCTAAAGAAATATGAAAGAGCGTTGCAACAGAATTTACTCTATATTCCCTCTATTCTAATTCTATAATCTTTCCAGTTGCCAATTAATATGCTTACTTTTGATCCACTATAAAATTTCGTGTTCAAAGGCAATTGGAAAGCACATTTCTAGTAGCACTGCATGGATATGATTTCAAATATTTTTATACGATATTGATCAGTTTCGCTCCTTTTATATCAAATATAAGTTTCCGAATATATGGTACTGCAACTGACAGGGGAGATAGATAAAGCGTGGGGTTCCAACACCAAAAGATTGGCATCGTTCTGCACACACAAAAACAACAACAACAACATAGAAAATACGACATTTAGATATTACAAACCCAGTTCACCTACATTTAAATAGGTTCTATGATTATACATGTCTTTAGTAAGCTTGTAATTTAAGACCTTGTACAGATATGAATGGCTTATCAGGTTTAACTCTCTGTGATGAGCAAGCAGAGCTGTGTAGTTAAGGTGGTCACTTTGCAACCGTACGGTTTCGGGTTCAGTCCCACTGCGTTGTATCTGGGGCATGTGTCTTCGACTATAGTCTAGGGTGTAACACTACGGTGCGAGTAGAATTGTTTGGCAGAAAGAGTGTGAAAACCGGTTGAAGACGACTGTGCAGTAAAAAATTTGTTTCCCAAACACGTGATTCCGGGATCAGTCTCATAGTATGGTGCCGGTGACTAGTGTCTTCTGCTATTGTCCCGGGCCGACCAAAGCCATGTGATTGGATTTGATTCACGGAAACTTAAAAAGGCCGACGTATATACATAGACATACACACACACACACACACACACACACACACACACACACACACACACACACACACACACACACAGATGTATATATATATATATATATATATATATATATATATATATATATATATATATATATATATGTATGTATGTATGTATGTATGTGTGTATACTTTGTCACTGAGCTATTTCAATGATTTCGGGAAAAGTAAAAGAACTTAAACATGGGTGTAAGATGGCCTCAGCAGAACATTAAGAACGTAATCCAAATATCACGCGGTATTTTGAACAACGCACCTCGTGTTCCAACGAACTCGGATATATCTATATGTATATGTATATATATATGTATATATGTATGTATGTATACATATAATATATATATACACACGTGTGAGGGGACAAACGGAAGAAGGGTACTCAACACAATGTATGGATCAAAACAGATTTGTGCGAGTGTGTGTGTAGATAGATGTGCAGACACATAAATATGCATGCACACACTCATGCACACATAGGCTATCGTACACACGTAGACACTAACACATATATAAATTAAAAATGCACACTCATACACACATAAACTATTATAGTGTCATAAAATAGCGAGAATCAAAATAAAGATTGCAAACATCCCTTATTGAGACGCTTTGCATACTTAAATGGGAATATCTATTTTTCGCTCCTGGATTCCGTCTCTAAGTATTACTTCCTCTTACATACATTCTGTGTACATCCATTCATGAGATTGTCCACTAATATCACTCGCAGCAAATCTAGACTCATTTCGAGTGACTTTAGGGGACAATCAGAAACCGTTGATTCGGTGTGATTTCGCCCTCTCAGTGAGGAGTACCAGTCGGTCCTTTAAAGATAAATAAAAAAGCAACTGTTATGAATAGATGTACGCATTGTTGTTTCAATATCCGATGTTTTGCTTGCCTGAATTATTTCAATCTCATTTTGGCACGACTTTGCGCGCATCTGCAAATGTTTTGCTCACTGATTTGTATAGATAAGAACAGCTGTTCTCAATTGGCTTCAAAAGATCTGGTGGTGTCTATCACCGAGTATACCACTTCGAAACGCCGGTGTGTGATAAGCCATTGGCATCTCTTGAATCAAGTGTAGTGTTTACACATGCCGTGTGAGGGGATTGGCCATTCTACGAAACCTGTGTTCAAGTTAGATTAAGAACTTCTCATGAATGGATGTACACAGTAATTCACACACACACACACACACACACACACACACACACACACACACACACACACACACACACACATACACACACACACACACACACACACACCACACACCACACATAGACAGAGTTGTTACCTGAAAAACCAGATCAAACTTTACGTAGCAAGGGAATAAATCACTAGCTTTGTGTGTATGTATATTCACACAAAAAACATATAATTTGTAAGTTTGACTAAATTACAGAGAATATATTGTATAACGGATAAATGTTCGTAACATTTGGTGCTCAATGAAACTAGCCTTGTAAACACACAAACGTATAGAGTTAGGCTCTTTAAGGGCTCTTTAAGGGCCTTTCCAGAGACTTAAAACGACCTCTGTCGTCTTTACATCGGGACCTGCCTCTATCGCTGATGATACACAAAGATAACCTGTCGACTGGCAAAACAAAAACGGTTCTACAAGAATGCATTGAAAGCAAAGATCCTCGTTAGTGAATTTAGCAGTTGAGAGAGAGACTCGTTAGTGAATTTAGTACACGGCTAGGAAATATTTTTGTGGTACCTCTGCAAATGAGATATGTTTGTCACCATGGCTACGACTACAAATACGAAACTTTAAATTACATACAACGGTTATTATTAAGCTGCACTGACAAAAATTGCGAGCAGTTAAAACTCTGTTGCCTCCGTTTTTTAACCATGTATCATACATGCTATAAAACATCTGTGCGTTTTCAACCGAAACATCAACTGTATGATTTCGCTTCCCTGTTACATCGTTTCACTTCAGTAGAGCTCTATATAGTATTGATATAGCTATTATTCTCTACGAAAACACATGGAGAAAAAAAAAATAATAGAAACTTCTGTACAAAGTTTTCTTTGAGCACATTGCTTGAATTTATCCGTTTGACGAAACACCACTGCAATATAGCATGCAATTTGCAGTTTTTATGCATGGCTGCAAAGAGCAATCACCGAGATAAAAATTTCCTAATGTATAACCTTGAACGTAAATTGGAATGGGTGCCGTTATCGAGACTTTTTCCTGAGGAACATCAATTGATACAGAAGTAAGAATACGTAAGAGTGTGTGTGTGTGTGTGTGTGTGTGTGTGTGTGTGTGTGTGTGTGTGTGTGTGTGTGTGTGTATGTATATACAGTGGCTAACATTATCGGATATATCCGGTTGCTTTCATTTTATGACAAAGACCGTGGTGAGGGATTATATATATATATATATATATATATATATATATATATATATATATATATATATATATATATATGAATATATATATATATATATATATATATATATATATATATATATATATATATATATATATATATATGTATATATATATATATATGAATATATATGTGTATGTATATATATATATATATATATATATATGAATATATGTATGTATATATATATGAATATATATATATATATATATATATATATATATGAATATATATATGTATGTATATGAATATATGTATGTATATATATGAATATATATATATATATATGTATATATATGTATATATATATATATATATATATATATATATATATATATATATATATATATATATATATATACATACACTCACAAACAATATATGTATATATAAATATCCGCTCTCTGTTCTGTCACACATACTCATTTATGTATATAAGATATATATTATATATATATACACATGTATATAGACATATTTATATATAACACATGCATATGTATATATGCATAAATATATATGTGTGCGTATGTGTATTATATTCTATGTATGTGTGCTTTGTGTAGGCAGGTTAACGCGGGCGAGTGCATGTGTGCGTCTGTGGTGACTGGCTGGTTGGCTGGTTGGCTGGATGGATGTGTGCATAAACACAAACGACGACGCATAGACCTCTCTTTCCATTTTGGCGATTGATTTCAGAATTGCAGCCTGTAATTTATGCATTAACCTGAAAGATGCGTCTTTCACCATGGATCTAATAGCGCATTCTCGATGGAAACCACTAGTTTTGCAAGTAAACTGCCACTGCTAATTCCATCAATCACACCACGATTGCATGTTGCTAGAATGATATACATTAGAAATAATCTCTCACTCGAAAACCACCAGCTTATCTCGTAGGAAAAAAAAGGAAAGAAAAAAAATATGGTGAAGCATTATATTTGCAATATGTTGAAGGAAACAGAAGAACACAAAAGGAAATTAAAGAAATATAAAAAAGTATGATTTAGTAGGAAGTCGGTTGAAAAAAAATGAAGTTTGTATTTAGGGATGAAGATTGGGAAATTACAAGGAATAAAATATTTTATACTTATTTTATATGTATGCTTTACTCCATGTAATTCCCAATATTGCAACTATTTTCACAGGCTTCTAACTATACATAGTCACTGAAAGTTTAAACATTTATTTAAAAATATCAGAGATAATGCCTTGTTTTATAAGGAAAAAAAAATCCAGTAGCCATTTCTCTTCTTCATATCTCATCACATACCCAACCAACTACCCAGCCACCCAATTACCCAAACAACCTCCCCCCCCCCACACACATATACATGTAACTCCAAATTGTGTAATATAGATATTCTCTGTAGAGCGATAAAAATGGCAGCAGAGAAAAGAGGTTATTTAACTAAATACAATCAAATATGTATTATCGTGTATGTTAATTCCCCCTGGATCCAGGTGATGTATAGTTAAAGACGTTCCGGCCTTGACTTTCCTAGCATTTTTTCCATGATACAGTGTACCTAGTATCACGTTGTTCAATATTTCTGGTTTTTTTCCTTCCCAAAGTGAAGTGCGTGATTTGAGAGAAATTTGGCTGATGTGCTTTCTAGGAAATCAAGTGTTGGCCTGGAGGCCTATTTTCCATCCTGATAGCACATACTCCAATACACATTTATAAGATTAGTAGAATTACATCTCCAGTATCTCCTAAGGGTCAACGAGGGATCTTTAAAAGGTTTTCGCAATAGACAACAGTCTGCTTGACGGAAAATAAGAGACCTTAGTCTGCCACCCTTTAACTGTAACGTCTTGAAAACAAGGATATCCTTTTATTTGTTGGGTACGAAGAAAGGGAAACTGACCATAATATCCACTGTCTCACAGTTCAGTGAGATTAAAGCCATTAATATCCCTCTTGAAATTTTGCAAGTCAACAATTGAAGAGATGGTACTCCATCGTTTCTGACATCGACGCTTTCAGTTGATCCGACCAACGGAACAGCCACCTCGTGTAATTAACATGTAAGTGGCTGAATACTCCACATACAAGCGTACTCTTAACGTAGTTCTCAGGGAGATTCAGCCAGAAACAAAATGTGACAAGGCTGGCCTTTTGAATTACATGTACGACTCATTTTTTTCCAGTTGAGTGAAATGGAACAATGTAAAATAAAACGTGTTCCTGAAGGACACGATCATGACTCGAATACGTTAACCACCCTGCCGCGCACCTTCTCGGAAGGAAAGAGAGGTACAGGGAAGAAATTCCAGAGGGATGGCATTGTGAGCAGGAAGGACTAGGTATGGCGCATAGCTCGAGAGCTGGACACAACATAAGGGCTGAGAAGAGAAGACACGAATGGATTAAGAACGCCTAATCGGTTGATTGTAAGTTCAAGATTGACAAGGAGCCAAGCAGCAGCAACAACAGTAGCTAAAGCAACAACAATTACTATCTGGAGATCAAGTAAAAAGCATAGAATTTGCTCGTCTGTGAAGTCTTCATTTTTTATATCTCAAGCCAGTCCGAGTTTTATAAGTTGGATATAAAAGTAAGAATAAAACTTGTTTTCTGGAAATGAAATTCAAGTTATTTCAGTAATTTTACACGAGATATTTTTGCTGCTTTTGGTCACTGGTGAGCAGCCATGATAAGAGACGAACTCCAAGGTTTAAGATTAATTAATTATATCGACGCCAAGTTCTTATCGATGGCTATTTACTGAATGATTGATTTAACTGGCGGCTCACTTTCATCTGTTAAAGAGTTGCTTCCTGTGACTGATGTAAATAAGTTTGAGGATTCACGTCTATTTACAGCGGTACATTGAAGCACACACACCTGTATCCGTCTCTCTATGCATTTATGTATCCGTCTCTCTATGTATTTATGTATCCGCCTCTCTATGTATTTATACACAGCGCCATACACAACGCCGCCACTACATATATCTATGTGTCTACCATATTTTACTTCCCAAACACTAAACAATGTGGAAATACAATAGAAGGTACATGGTCAAGAAGGTACACAGTGGGTGCCAACCTGAAACCACATAGATATGTAGTATCCGCTCAGCTATCTCTGCGTTCATATATCTATGCATGTTATTTGTCAGAAATGTAGAAATCCTGTATGTTGATTTCTACAATAAAACACCTTTAGTGCCTCGAATAACGCTAAGGAACTGATTGACAGATGCAATAATATAGAGACAGTTAAAAAGCTTCTGCGATGTATTTTATTATCTATAATATTGATAAACAGGATTTTAGTGTCTTCGAATTGGTGTAATTCAAAATAATTATTGCACGTAAGAAGCTACTTTCCAATTAGATTTACTGCTGTCACACAGCACAGCTTCTAGAACGAAAGAAGAGAGGAAGATTCAGTGCTTTACTTAAGAAACAATCAGTGTTAGTGACTTTTAATCGGTTTCGCTTTAAAATCGACATTATAGCTAATAGATCATCTTGTTCTGTTCGTATGTATAAATAGCTATATGTACGTGCGTGAACTTATGCTAGCGTATGCGTATCTATGCATGTGTATAGATGTATGTATATATATATATATATATATATATATATATATATATATATATATATATATATATATATATATATATACGTACAGACGTACCAAGTCTTTCATTGATTAGCAGCAGCAGCTATGGTCGTTGTCGTCTTTGTTGTTGTTGATGGTGATGATGTTGATGATAAATGATGAATCATGCTGATTTTAAACAAAGAAGCATAATATATATATGGAGACACATGAATGTTTATGTATATATATCTATATTTATGTGTATATATATATATATTTATAAATATATGCATACATACATACATTCATACAGACACACACACACACACACACACACACACACACTCACACACACACACATATATATAATATAAAATTCAATTAAATATCCAGAAGATATAATGGTAAATAAAGAAAGTTGTCCGTGGACAACTTTGGTGAGATGTTTCAATATTACCACTATATTTGCCGTACCCCTGTGTAGTTCTTGAGCTGCTGGAATTATGTGCAAATAGATTTATTGGAAATGATGGCGATATGTTTCTAATTTGCCGAATATTAGCTTTACTGTCTTTATATGGGTTCACAATTCCTCAAGTAAAACCTAAAAATATTTGAAAGGCTTCTGTTTAAATATTCCCCTCATTGTAACAAGGTGACAAATGTATCAGGTGAGATTTACTCGATTGACTAGACCCAAGTATATTACAGGTACTTAATATTACAATATCGAGGGGCTGAAATTTAAATTGTTCTTGGTGGAGTTTGAATATTCGGTGCTACAACGACTAAATATGCCAAATATCATTTACTGTTGTCCTGTTTTTCTTGTTAAATTCCAGATCTTCTATGATGAAGGAGATACAGGAGATACAGGTACGATGCACAGAACCTCAATTCCAGATATACCTATCATGTGCCAATCATTGAAAACTATAACTAAACAGGTTGATGAAGATGATGGATAAAATATACAGGGGTAGAATGTTAAGCAAATAGACATTATATTGTCTGTTTCAGCAGACAAAATGGAAAAGGAGTTGCCCTGGAGGATGGTCAAGGAGACGCGCTGGAACAATCACTCGGACTCATGGAACTCGCATTTGCGGATAGCCACCTTTGCTCCCATAGCAGTGTGTAGGGATGTAGTCCGGGTGCCGGAAGTTTCCATTGCCATAGACTCGACCATAAATCTGTCAGAGAGTGGCCGATACTTTTTCAGTTTTTCCTTCTCGGCTCGACGAGCAGCGAAGCCTGGGCTGGCAGCCGAACACACCAGGGTACCCCTGGAGATGGTGTCTAGGCCATGATTTAAAATCGTATTTGATGTTCCTTTCCTGCCATCGTCTTTGAGGTGTTTATGTAAGAAGTGAGTGGAATGATTTGGTGGGATCTTCGAAGGTTTCAAGTGGATAACCTCTTTGTTTTCCGAAGAAGAAAGAGGGAGTGAGAGAGAAATAGAAAGAGAAAGACAGGGGAAGAGAAAGTGTGAAAAAGAGATAGAAAGGGAGATAAATAAAGAGAAAGAGAGAGAGTAAGAGAGATGGAGAGAAAGAGTGAAAGAGAGAGAAAGAGAGAAAGAGAGAGAGAGAGAGAGAGAGAGAGAGAGAGAGAAATGACTTGTAAAGTTAAAGAACATTAATAGCGTCAATATTGCCGGTGTAGGAGGACGTGTGAACCCCTTGGGTATTGCTCCTTCTTCTACACTCCACAAAGGCGTCAAAATTCTAGCACTAGGCCAGCAATTTAAGGGGTGGGTGTAAGGCGATTACACCGACCCCAGTGCATAGCTAGTATTTATTTTATCGACATTGAAAGGATAAAAAGCAAGGTCGACCTCGGCAGAGTTTGATAGCAAATAATAACAAAACCACCACAACGAAATACTAAGAACATTCGGCCAAGTATCAGAAAAGTCTGAAAAATTAAGCACACTTTTGTATATACGTCATCGTTTCAACTGAGTGCAGCTGTTCTAACTGCGATCCACACTCTGGAACATAATTGCTTTCAGTTTTAACAACGGCTGTACATTATGTTCTTCTAAAAGACAGCTAATTCTCTGATGAGAGCCGTCTAGCTCTAGATAGAGGCAGTCTGTGAAGATGTAATTCACAGATTGTAGAGTAGATGAAGCAACGATTAGTTGGAGACTAGTTTGGCTAATTAAATTTTAGCGCCTAAAGATTGAGAGAAGATAGAAGCATTCAGGGTTTTTAAATAAGAAGCAAGTGTCAGTGTTTCATAATCAGTAAAGCACAAAATCGACATTATAACTTATACTTCAGCCTTTCTGTTCGTATGAGTGTGCATATTCTTGTTTTAATTTTCAAATATATCACTAATAGAGAAAGACTTCGAAAACAGTATCAAAGCATTGCCCAGGAATCTACACTACATCAGCTGTATAGTAATATGTTTGTACATGTGTGCAGGCATGGATGTTAAGGCTTGTGTGGGATGTATATATATTTTACTTTTTTATGTACAGGGTGTTTGGTCTAAATTTGACGATTTTCATGTTTCCTTTTCTTTTTTTATCAAAAACATGTTGATGTATTGAATATTCAACAGAGTCGGAGATCATGAGCATTAAAGTTGCTGTTGAGAAAAAGTTAACGGACACGGGGGAGGTGGGGGACTAGAAGCCATCTCAGTATTAGAAAAGAGTTATCTGCATCACGATGTGCGGGGAATAAAAATACCAGCATCGCGACTTGCTGAATGCTCTGTGAACACTGGTAAAGGCTATAAGACCTGATATGGGCATCATAAAAAACATCAAGTCCTTCATAACTGTGATTGTCTTTGGGTGTGTCTCCACTGAGGTTGACGTCATGCCGCCCCATATCTTTGAACAGGGCCTTAGGCTCATTTTAGAAAAGCTTTGTGAAGCTGTCACATAGGAGGATAGGACCATGACGACAGTTTTGGGAAGCTGCTGATCACATGTGCGATGTCTTCCATAGAAAGGTGACATAATCAGCATCTTCGGTTGCACCTTGGGGCACCAAAGAAATCACTGTCTCTTTTGCTTATTACGAACTTAGTAGCAATCTCCTATTCTTGGATTACAAGTGCACAGGTGAAGAAGTAGCGCTTCATATCGATGTTCGTATTTTCTCCAAATCTTCGGGAAATATACCCATGGATATATTTCCCGAATTCATGCATGGGTATATTCGGGCATTTCACACTGGATATGGCCACGCTGAAAATTTCACACCCAGGTTTTCTTTAATGTATACTAGTTCAGCTTTATGGAAGATAGAAAGAGGAGCCTCGCTGCCGACACACCTAGGATAACGTTTCTTTCACCTTTCATCACTAAGTTTATGCTTTCGTTTTGCAGTTGCTGACTGAACCACACAATACGGCGTTCGAAGATTTAGATCTCACACCTCTGACTTCCTCACTTCTTATTTAAAGCTTGTTGATATCAATGTTTCTATAAAAGGTTACAGTTGATGTCAGGATCTTGCAGGTGTTAAGGCCCGTGCAATGAATTACCTCTTCAACATTAGCCAGTATCTAAAATGTCAGTTGCCAGCACTGTTATTGTAAATGCATTGTGGGATATTGTCTTGTTATAAGAGGCAAGGGGTTCTGACTGGGGCATTTTTCCAAGCCTGGTGTAACATTCTCGAGTCTATCTTTAATCACAGCACAGTTGATGTACAAGCTTTGGGTTTGTGGGAATAATGTGTGTCTTTGTGAATGCATATATGTATAAACTTGTACGTTTGCCCGTATCTGTGAATATATGTCCATGTACGTTTGCGTGAATATACGTGTAGGGTTACTGTTAGGCCCTTGTGTAGTTTTTAAAACTTTTGGAATTTTAATTTCATAAACAAGGTGTATTCAAAACAGACACCTTTGCGTAGGAATTCCCACCGCGTTTCGTGGTTTGCTACCACAACAGCTCCTTTATAGGATCCAATAGCTAAAGACATCACCAGGAGGAACCACGTCTGGTTTCGGCTCCTACTGCTCTACCGTTTTAGACGTGGTGCCCCCACCCCTTTCGTAGGTGTCTTCAGCTCTGGTGTTGAGTGCATTTCTTCTTTCTTCCTTTCCCTGGCCTCTTCGATGCAGCGTCAACGAGTGTCAGCGGGCGACTGACCATCCTGCCAAATTTCCCTTTAAATAGTCGCTGGTAGTAATTTTGTACATGTCACAAATTTGATTCAACAACCTTCAAAATACTTCCCTCAGGAGTTCACGCATTTCTCCCAGTGGTTCTGCCATCCCTGGTAACATCTCTGGAACGCCTTCTCTCGAACGCCTTCTCTGGAACGCCTTCTCTGGAATGCTATGGAACTCCACCGTCACTTTTCTCAGAATTTTCTGTGGTGACCCAAATTGCTTCCCTTTCAGCGTGGTCTTCAGTATGGGGCTGAGCCAGAAGTCACACGATGCCAAGTCGGGAGAGTAGGTTACCCGTGAAACCAGTGGGTGCGGTTCTTAATTAAGAAAGCTTGGATTACGTGGTGTATTCAATAAGTAACCAAGTTGATTTCTTCACCGTCACCTCCGCACGCGCAAATCCTCCGTTAAAATGGAATGCACTCATTCTGTGCTTATTCCCACTTCGTGGGCAATTTCCTTGATTGCGGTCTTCTATTCGCCGAATCTTCTCAATAAGTTTCTCGTTTCGGCTTGTGGTATTTTTGTGTGTGGCTCGCTCTCCACTGAGGTGCAGCCATGTTTGAAGTGGTTGTAACACTCCCTGATCCAAGTTTTGCTCATGGCTTCATTGCCAAAGGTCTGCTGCACTTTCTGGATGGTTTGAACGTAAGCGTCACCAAACTTTTCGCAGAACTGAAGCAATACCCCTGCTCGATGCCTTCGGTGAAGACAAACATCCGACGAGCACGCACTACACGTCTGTACTCTAGGTGTAACAGACGGGAACTGACGAGGCCTACCGACGTAAAAGTTTTCACGCGTGCACAGGAAGGATGATGTCGCCATCCGTCCAAAGAATTTGGCTCATGCGGCATTAGTTTTGGCGGGAAAAACAAAGCTGGATACTTTTTGAACGCATTTCGTACGTTAGAATTAGTCTTTAAAACATTTCGTAAATCAAAAGTATGGTTATGAATATTTATTAATTGTTAAAAAAATAATTACTTTCTCTTTTTTATTGAATTACGTAAATACAAGTGTATATTTAACTACAACCTTTGATGTTGATGGACAGCATCGCAAATGTGATGCAGAGCACAATAAATAAATCTGCTTCAAAGTGCATTTGAAAATCTGCTTCTAAGTGTGCTTCTAGAATAACGGTAAAACATGAAAAAGATAGAATTTTATTTGTCTTTCGCTGATTATTTTTAACGTTAAATAACTAAAATATACAAATTTGAAGTAGCTCAAGAGTTTTATAACGACCTTGTGTATAAGCATGTATCTATGCATGTATATGTGTGCATGTGTGTCTGTGCTTATGTATAATTGTGTGTATGTATATGTGTGCGTTTATAATTGCCCGTAAATATGATTCTGTAATGGTGTATATGCACGCATGCGTTTTTAGTTGCGTTCTTGTGTGTGTGTATATATACGCATTCTAAATCCATGGTTATGCATGCAGATAAGTTGATGTATCGATGTATAAGTTCTTAACATAGATATTTAAAAGCAACAAGGAGCGTTGTACATGGAGTATACCACGTGAAACCATGTTTTGAAACCGCCATAATGGATTGTATGACATTACTAGTAAAATGTCATTGAACCGATCACAATCAGTCAATATCAGCTGGTTATCAAAATAAAAACAAATATTGCAAGTCAGTATTACATTGATATTCTTGCTTGTAAATCTCGCCGCCATAGACAAATGATCTCTTATTCAGCTTTAAATGCCTTCCTTCATACTGCACAAAGGAAACCCCTTTTCATCGCTGTGTGATTCCAATGTTAGAAGGTAGGAAACTACTAGAAAATTCAACTGAGCACAAGCTATTTACTAATTCTCTTCATACACCATTTACAACATGGTAATTTAAACAAACCTTTCTTTCTGTATCAGCTGTGTCTCTGACATGCTGAATATTGAGAAAACGGGGAAAAAAAAGAGAGATGATGCAAAGTGTTATCAACTGCGATGGTAATATATCTATAATAATAATAATGATAATATGTTTTTCTTTATTATTGCCACTAGAGCCCATTCACACAAACGATAATACGTATATGTGTTTTAAATGTAAGATGGACGAAATTTAAGTTATAATAAAACAAGGGGAGGGGCAAAAACGTTTCGCAAAATATTAAGACATGGTAAAAAATTTCAAACTTCTGAAAAATGACTTTGACAAAAATTATAAATGATTATATAATTTATGATCATGGTCGGGTTCCAACCCGGGCCGCATCGACATCATCACTGCCTCGTGGTCCTAGATCCATTCCAGGCCAGTGGCTGCAATCAAGTTACCGATGTAAGAGTGACGACGTTGTCCTCTTCTATAATCATAACGTCGTTATGATTATATAAAACGGAACAGACATAATTGGATTCAAATTCTGGCACAAAGCCAGCAATTTCAGGGCGGAGGATGAGACGATGTAATCGACTCCAGTGCACAACTGGTCCTTTTTTATCGATTCCAAAATCGATGAAAGGCAAAGTCGACCTCGGCAGAATTTGAACTCAGAACGTAAAGACGGACGAAATTTTACTCAGCCTTTTGCTCGGCGTGCTACCGATCCTGACAGATCATCGTCTTAGAAACACACCCAATTAAAATATATATAGTTGAAGGAAAAAAATTAAAAAAAGAAGATAACGAATCTATACACGGGAGAAAGGGCGGTAAAATTTGTTGGAAGACGAAGCCGACAGTTTCTCCCTTTCAAAGTGATCAAAGATCCTATGTTTATATATTAGTACTTTATTTTATCCACCCTAAAAGAATGACTAGCAAACGTGAGGTCGGTAGAATTGGAACTCAGAGCGTTGAGAACCAAAATAAAAAACGGAATGTTCAGGTAATTTTGCTAAAACAATGTTATTAGCAAGATAAAGAAAATTTAAACTCTCTCTAATTGTTGGCCTTGAATATGTTTGGTTAGAATCGAAGAGTTCAATTTGGTTATTAGTGAAACTGAAACAGTTTAGATTAATTTAAGCAATCCATCACTAGCTTCACTCCGATTCAAACCTGCTGAGAAATATTCCTCGCTGTGTGTGAGAATCGATCGTACGTCGTCCTGCCCAAAGTTGCTATTTTGTATTTCCAATACTTTTGATATCCAATTAGTAGCTGAATAACTTTCAAATGCCTACTTCAAAACACTTGTAATTAAGTTATATATATCTGTTTATTCTTCCCTTTTGAGTCTTAATTAAGTCCTCGGGCCACAGGAAACATTTTAAAAGGAATCCTATAATATCCAATCACTGATTTACATCTGCAAATACAATGAAGTTTTGGTAAAAACGAATTAATTCTATTTCTAGATTGAGTGATAAATTTCCTGATGCAAGAGGATACTAAATGTAAAATTCGCTTCTCAAATTTCCGGCATTGTTTGCAAACATTCAAGTATTTCACGCACTTCTGTCCTCCCACGGATACAAACCGAGAATACAACATTATTTTATTATTACATGCAAATTTGACATTCATATCAATGGAGACAATCCAAATAATTATCGTTTACTCAATGGTGACATCATCAATTTACAGATACTATTTAAATTGTTTATCTGCGCTGAATGCCTGCAGGTAAAATTTGTTCTTGAAAATTGAAATTTTAGACTGAGAATGCTGTTCATTAAAATTTCTTTCCACATGGTTTATTAAATCTTTCGATTTATCCTTGGGTCTTCTCTGAAATCTTACAGATGTTCGAGTAGTAGTAGCTGTAAAATAGGAGACTTAATATACATAGACATTTAAATTTGAAGTTCTGTAAGAATGATAAATGTACGCATTATATAAAAAGTTTACAAGGAGTTACTGCTAAGGGGGGTCGTCAGTAGGATGTCGATGCGATGCTGTCGATCGATGAAATTTCTATGGTTTATATCTCATCAGCAGAATGGTATGTTGTGCCCATAATAATGTAGTTAACCATTCTTTTTGCTCTAATTCTAGCTACCAGTTTGTACTCGGTTTGGGTATCAATTGCCTCCGAAAATGGTAGAGAGAGAGAGAGTACAATAAACAACTACTCTGTAATCTGGGACGTGATCTTATGAGCTGGGAAACGATAAAGAAAACTGCTCTTCCACACGTACAAAACTGTGTAGATACTCCCTTTGTAGAGAAAGTAGCTATACATAATATAGAGAGTACAGAGAGTTGTTGGTGATTACTCACATAAATGGTTTCAATAATTTCAGTTAAATAAGTCGGTAAACTGGCAAAATCGTTAAGCGCGTCGAACAAATACTTAGCGGGATTCTTTTCGACTTTACGTTCTGAGTTCAAATACCACCGGCATCGATTTTACTTTTCATCCTTTCGGACTTGATAAAATAAGTACCAGTTGAGCACTGAGGTCGATGTAATCGACTTGCCCCTCCCTCCAAATTGCTGGTCTTGTGCTAAAATTTGAAACCAATAATTTCAGGTAAATGCATAAATGGTTCCATTTTGTTTTTCTATTTCTTTTAAGTAAAAGCATTGGCACTATAACCGTTGGATACCTTTTGCTGAATCGTGAGAGAAGCGGGTTTGACGTGTCTTAAGAGATGGAAACACGAAGAGATTTACACTAAATGCATTTAGTACAAATTTATTAGTAGGGACGGAAGTTTTTTACGAATTAAGTCTACCATTTAAAGAGAAACAAAAATGGTCGCCATCCAGATTTGTTTAATATGGTTATGTCTATTTGTGATATGGAAGTTGCGTTGAATCGACAGTCACTGCCCACCTACAAAATATGATTCATTATGCGTTCAGAAAAAAAAACCCACCAAAAAAAGAAAAACAGAAAAAAGAAATAAAACAAGCTATTGTTATGAATTGGTTGAATCCATCTCGTACTCCACTGCACGTCACTATATCCATTCCCGCCATCATCACTTCATGAATGTCATCTCTTTCGTATCACGACATATTTTTTGTCGTATTTTTGTTAAATTTTAATGTATTTTTACCTTATCAGTTTAGGCGTTCCGATTGGTTATCAAATTTTTCACTCCAGAACCTCTTTTATATCCTTTCAACATTCAATATTGCTGCCTCAGTTACATTAACCTTCTTGTTGCCAGGATTTTCATTACTATTTTGTACATTATAAGGCGGCGAGCTGGCAGAAACGTTAGAACGGCGGGTTTAGCGGTATTTCGTCTGTCTTTATGTTCTGAGTTCAAATTTCCTCGAGGTTGACTTTGCTTTTCATCCTTTCGGGGTTGGTTCATAAATTAAGTACTAGTTGCGTACAGGGGTCGATATAATCGACTGGCTCCTCCCGCAAAATTGCGGGCCTTGTGCCTAAAGAAGAAAAGAATATTTAGCCCATTATAGTATATGTTTCATGTTTGTTAATTACTTTATCGCAATTGATTGATTATTGAACACAATTGCTTATCAACGTTCAACAGAATAGAGGCGAGTCTCTACGAACGGTGGCCTACTCTGTCAGGGAGTGAAGATGGACAAAAAGCGAAGAAACTCCTTGGAAGAGTCTTGGAGAAAATAATGAAAGACACAAATGAAAAGTGGAACTAAATTGGATTTTATCAACTGTCCTCCAATGACCACCGTGTTCGTTTAGGCCTTCCAACTGGATGTGTCCCATCATGATGTATACACAGCAGTACGTTCTTCAGTATCCATCCCACACTTGCTATCACTCCGTAACCCACTCACTTTGAACTTCTTGTCCTCAACATTGCCATTTGTATTAAAAATAGATTTATCAAACTGCAGCTTATAGCATCTTTCACATATGATAATTAGTATGTTTAGTAATCAAAAATTGATTTCTGAATTTTTAGATAAATTCATCTGTCAACCTTCGATAAAATAAGGTTAAATCTATAAGCACTGAAGTCGATTATATTGACTGTAACGTGTAGCTGCAGTTCAATGTCTGAACAGTAGGATAAAAGAATAACAGAATAAAAGATTTATGAGGAAGACATTTTGCTGAAACATATTGTTCGGCAGGCAATAGATTGTCAGAGTAATGGGACTATCGTCGATTTCGACGACAAACATCCAGTTATTTGCAGTGTCTGAGTACATCGCAGACCGGTATAACTTATATACAATTCTTGAAGGTGAATCCTCCTGACATTAGTGTAACGCATTCGAAAGGCTTCTACATAGTATCCGACTTCTCAGTTTCGTTCACTATTGTTAGTCAGTCAAGCCACTTGCCGAAAGTACCATGCAACAAAATCGAAAACGGTGTTTCATAATTGGAAAGCGAATTTGTAAATGTGTGTGTGTGTGTGTGTGTATGTGTGTATATATGCATGTATATATATATATATATATATATATATATATATATATATATATATATATATATATATATATATATATATATATATATATATATATACACACACATAAAGATTTGAATGTATACATACACATATACACCTCTCTCTCTCTCATTGTATATATATAAAAATATATATATAATGGTAAATCCAAAGAAATGAAGAACAAACACAAGAAAAAACAACAACGCGAAGACGTGGTACATTCAAAGTACTAAAAGACGTTCGGAGAAGGAAAGAAAGGTTGTTTTACGTTTCGAGCAAAGCTCTTCGTCAGAAACAGGAGACAGGAAAGTCCAAGAGAGAATGAAGACGGAGGGAAAAAAATCGCAAACAATCCACATGTGATTATAAATGATTATATTTATTTGTCTATATATGCATGCTTATGTTCTTATATAATATATTTGTATTTATATGTATGCATTTCTTATGACACCGTTGATTTTATCTATGCCATATTTTAAATTACCTGTCGGTTAAAATACAAAGCATCTTAGAATGTGAGCTATTGTATTTTCATGTATACATACTTAAACATTCATTTTCAACACAGATATTATTCATTTAAAGCTTGGGCTTTCGTACCTATTTGGAACAAAGTCAAGAGAAAATGCTGAAGATTATGTTTATAAATTCCGGAAACTGTCGTTCATATTTGCTTTTTATTTATTTTGTTCTGTTTGTATAGCGCTTTAGAAGCACCAAATCGATTCAACACAACTTTATTCTACTATGTTTTCGTTTACTATAACTGAACGAAGTTATAATAATGGTTTAAGGGCATTTCATTGCTATTGTTCCCCTAGTTTTGGTTCTTTTATTCTGGCATAAACTTTTTTGTTTCCCAAAATTTAATCGATCGAAGCCGGTAGGATTTTACGCTTCGATCTTCAATTTCATCTTTCAAATAGATATTTTTTTTCCTATTTATGTTGTTGTAAATGTTTCACGGATACAATATTGATCAAAGAATAATTATGCAGGGAGTCTTCGGCGTTTAATATCAATTCCGCCATAAAGATATTAAATATAATATTCGATACATTAAATAAATCTCGATAGTACAGTTAAACACACGCACATGCACATATATACATATATAAATATACACATATACATACACACATGCATATTACATACATACAAGCGCGCACACACACACACACACACACACACACACACACACACACACACACACACACACACACACACACACACATGTCATACGTGCGAGATTAAAAAGTTTACATCCAATGAAAGCATATTTATGGTGTGGAATATATTTTTACAAACTCATTACCAAAAATATATGTTTTTAACTTTTACGTAATGGAAAAATCAAAATATTTACATATTTACTTGAGCAGCAGAGATTCTGCAAACGATCGAGTATTTAGCTGTTATAAACAACAAAACAACAACAAAGACAATAACTACAAACAAAAAAAAAGAAAAAATTTGATCTGACGAAATTGATAAGCAACGAAGTTCTTCTCCATGTCAACACATTAAGTCTGGAATGGCTTGTGGTTATGTAATTACGATATTTTCCGATATCTCAAGTTTCTATGCGTTTTGTACTTATCAATATAAATATTTCTCTTCGTCTTTGTCTATGTCATCCTGTATTCAATTCTGTATCATTCTTTTGTTGTTCATTGTTGATTATTTTTTTATCTTTAAGCTTATGGAAGTATGTTGCTTGTAGATTGTAGAGGATTTTTCAGAGAAGTGCGAAATGAGGTGAGTAGCATCTTTGTGTGATTAAATATGCCTCAATATTTCGATGAGAAGATAGGAGGGGGAGAAAGCGAATGTGGATCTTCTGAGAATAAATAACAAATAGAAGTGTTTGGATTGGTTGTTACTAAGCATTAGTAATAGGAGAGAAAGTAGAACATATCCATGCGGGCAAAACACCAACAAAACACTTGTAAATGATGTAAATACATGTCTTTGTAAATATGGAAATACTTAAAGACAGTAAAGTCTTTGGAATAGTGTTCTAACAGGAACAGAAGACATTTTGGGTTTGAGCAGAATCGACAGACCGCAGTACTTGACCTTCAGGTGATATATCATCGGAGACAGTCCCCCCCCCCCCCCCCCCGAAGAAACAGCAGGAGTTACTCAGCAGTTTTGCAAGATCATCCGAATCCATCGTAATGTCTGAACTCCTTCCTTGTAATCAATATCTCAGAATGGATGTTTCGACTGAGTGGTGCAGCGAAGACTGAATTAGTCTTCTCCAGCAGAAGAGTTCCACTTGCAGTTTCTTATCTATAGTCATCTTGAGTTGATTTCATTTGCCATGCCTGTCACTTTGGTGGCTTTCTTAATTTGTCTGGGTTCCAGACCAATATTCTTTAGGAGACTTTAATAGGGAATGAGGTCACATGTTTTTCATATTGATGGGCCTCATCGACCAAGTCATGAGGGAAAAACAAAGTCGATGCACACACGAACGCAAATGAATGGTGAATTGAAAGACGTTAGTGTGTAGGACAAATTATTTTGAAATATTTGTTCCGGATCTCAGCGCTTTGGGTTCAAAATCTCGCTGAAATCAATTTTTGACCACCATTCTTTCGGAGGTCGATGTAATATAGTAACAACCGATGGCTCTTGGTTGGTACAAAGGAATCGGTAGAGCGTTGGACACAATACCTTGAGAAATCTCTTCAGGCTCTGAATTCTTGGGTGGTGGACATAATTCATCATTTTATCTATTGCTACATCATGATTCTTGCTTGCTTTTAAATGGATATACAGCTTAGGGATCATTTTTAAAAATTTCTCCTACCATTCTTGAAGGCCGTGGTAAAAATAGTCATGCGCAGTGCCCTTATATTACGGACAAATGGGCAAAAGATGGAAGCAAATCTAAATGCAGAAATACATTTTATCTGACTCTGCTAAATGCATGAGTAGCTGCAACTGTTTTACTAAAATTATCTTACTTAGGTCTGCCCTTAGATATAAACTTTTCAGATAATCAGACATGATCAAAACGTGTCCTGGAAATGGGATAAAATTATTAACAAAGAACATTTCCGAAAGGTAAGAGCATAATTTTAGGTCAGAACTTTTCAGTTAAGCAATCAATAAAATATGTTTATTTTCCATTTTACTGTCTCTTGCCGAATCTTTATATTCATTCTTCGGTACCCGTACTCCTTCTTGCCGAGCTATTATTATGAGTCGGATGAGCAACCAGCTTCATAGAGAGTCTTTATTACTTCTATTTCTTGCACAGCTGCTCAATGTGTCTTGGGTATTCTTTTACTATTTTATTCTTTTACCTGATTTAGTCAGTGAATAGCAGCCGTGTTAAGGGATCACCACGTTGTTTCTCTTTTTTGTTACCTCGTTTTCTTCCTTTTTTTCTAAATATTTGTTGAATTCCCTGGAGACACAAATAATTTATTATACTTTATTCCTAGATTGCAGCTGTTTGCATTGGCTTCGTTTTGTTGATTATGAGACATTTTGTAGTCTGGCAGAAGATGAGATATTTTATGATAATTTTCTAGTTGCAAGCAATAACAAATTAACTGCACCCCTGATGATCTTTCTGTACCTGCTCCTGCGGGTTTTATTCAATAGGAATCATTATTTTCCTTGTTTTCCTCTTCAGCCTACCTAAATCACTTAACAACGGGTTGAGAATATTAAAACAATAATTTATTCCTGGAACAGCTATAGTATTAATACATATTATTTCTTTTTGTATTTAGCTCTGATTAATATAAAGCACATCGAATATTTATTACCTTTCTTTCATTTGTGTATGTTGCACTCTGTGCTCTTTGTTGGTTACTTAGTATATATATATATATATATATATAAAGCTGCCTGCAGTCTTATTCTTTTCTTTCTCTTTCTTTATCTACACAATAATAGTCTCTTTTTAAAGCTCCTTCTCCTCAAGGTTACCTTGGTGCATTTCTCCAAGCCAATTTCCCTACCAGACCTGTGATCGTATCTGGCAATGTTTTCAGTTATCATGTGCTGCATACAACACAAAGCCATCCATGTACAAAACATGATTGATCGTTATCACACAGCATTTTATATCTGAATCTAATCTGGTTTATTATTGGCGAAAAGGCGTTAACGTCGTCAGACATAAATAGGAGTTATGGAATTTCATTTACAATACTCCTGTTCTTATACTTACAGATTTCATTGGAAACTGGTAGATGAGCTAAAGCAAACATGGCTTTCTTTCTTTCTTTCTTTCTTTCTTTCTTTCTTTCTTTCTTTCTTTCTTTCTTTCTTTCTTTAGCTGCGCATATAAGAGCTTCTATCTCTGTCTTCAGGTCACTTTTCGTCTTCCACAGCCACCGCTCTTCTGTGCTTGTCTTGGCGTTCGTATCTCTTGCAAACTGACCGTACGTGTTTTCCTCCTTCCATGCTTTTCTTTTTTTATGTTCTTTCCCTCTTTAAGTTTTTCTTTCTTCAGGTTTAATGGCGCCGGACTCCTTCACATGTTTCAACAATGGTTCCATGATATTTTCGTCCGTATTTTCGTCTGAGTTCAAATACTACCGGTGTCGTCTTTACCTTTCATCCTTTCGTGGTCGATAAAATAAGTACCAGTTGAACACTAACGTCAAAGTAATCAAGTTACACCCTCCCCCGAAATTAGTGGTCTGTTGCCAAAATTTGAAACCATTATTATTGTTATTATTGCGCTGGCAGAATTGTTAGCGCAAGGGAAAAACAGCCTAGCGACATTTGTTCTGAGTCTCTGAATGGGTTCGACTTTGCCTTTAATTCTTCCAGGATGGAACAAAATGTCTTGCTGCATTTTCTCCGATTCTTTACTTTCTGTGTTAAAATACCGCTGAGGTCCACTTTGCTTTTCATCGTTCAGAGGTCAAGGAAATATCATAAAAATCAATTATCTAAGTCGAGGGTATTGACTACTCACCTTCCCCTCAAAATTGTTGGCCTTGTGCCTAAATCAGAAACAAAAAATTTTAAATGAATGTAATTGGAAACCACCACCACCACTACCCCACCCCCGTCATCATCATCATCATCATCATCATCATCATCATCATCATCATCATCATCATCACCGTTGTCTTCCCCGTTGCTTTTCCGTAGACTCTAACTTCTGATTGGTTTATACCATATTGTCAATTAAAAGTTAATTTCCCTTTTTCCAAGACATAATAACAAAAATTGCGATTCCGACAGGGCGATATGGCGAACGTCAATCCTGGAGGCGAAAGCCGGCAGCAAATTCTTGGCCTCGTCTGTCTGAGTACTAAATAATGCTCTGTAATTGAAAAGTGGACGAACAAAGTATAATTGGAGAAAATTTGTTGAAATAAGTTTGAAAAGAAGAATAATTTCTTTCACTCCACTCAATGATTCCGCCATTTGCTTTCCTAATCGTCTCTTTGTAATAATTGTGTCTAGTGTCAAAAGAAATTGTCAGTTAGTTTAAGTGGCTCACAATTTCCAGGGCTTCCTTTCAAAGCTCCTCTTACTCTTCGCCTGCATGGCATCATCACATTTCTTAGTAAAACACTTGAACATGACTCTGAAACTCGGCCTACAATTAACGATTCGATATTAAATTGTCATTTATTGATTCTAATCTAAGACCTAATAGAACAATGGAAATGGCGAAGGATGAAGGAGGGCGCAAGACACAAAGAGAGAAAAATACACTCAATCATAAATATAAATCCTTCTATGTGTGTGAGTGTGTGTATGTATGAGTGTATGTACGTGTGTATATGTATATCTATATCGTTATGTATATATGCATCTAAATATGTTTATGTGTGTGTGGATATGTAGAAAGTGTGTGTATATATGTGTGTATAGATATAGGTATTGATGTACACCTAAGTAGATATATGTGTACGTATATCCGTGAATGTGTATTTGTATGTGTGTGTATGTGTATATGTGTGAACATGTGAGTTTGTCTGTGTGCATATATGCATATACAAACACATATACTGGAAAACCTATTATACATAGATATAAACAGTGAATTTCACCAACTCATATATACTGGCGCATAGACTGACACGCATACTAACCTTTGTTCCAAGTAGGAGATCGGACAAGGGAATAGCAAGCTACAATATTATGAGGTTGTATGAGAAAAGAAAACTAACCAAAGCTGATCATTATTTTTTTTCACTAAAGTAAAGATTGTTAATTTATTTTGCTTGATTGTGGGACAGATTACGATGTCCGAAATCTCACTACCGGACGGCTCCTCAAAGATGAGACCAGTGATTGATGGTTAGAATGTTATCAGACATGCTACAACAGTAGAACAATGCAGCCAGTCGAAAGTCACTCGCCACATGCTCTAGAGGTTTATGGGAGCGACCAAGAAATATAATACAAAGGATGCTCTGTCTGTCGACACACAAAACGACTAGCAAGAGCAAAATACATTTTGCCAGGTCAGAGTCTGTGGCATCCGACGATTCAATATTCATCTAATTTCACCAAAAAACTCTTGAATCGTTGTTATCACTTGTAACATTCGCTAGAAGTTTACCTTAAAAATTACCTCATCTCTCATTTTGGCAATGCTAGCTAGGGTAGCCAAATATTCTTTGTCCAGTGGCTGTACTAAAGGGAATGATATGATGTATGAAAGAGAAAAAAAAAACTGAAGTTAAGTGTTTTTCTCCTTTATAAACGAACTGATCAGCTTCTCTCAGTTCACTCGCAGACAAAGAGAAAGCGAAAGAAGACAAAGAGAAAACGAAATGAAGAAACTAATTTTGGGGAAAATTTATGAAGAGATTCCAACGAATGTTTCTTGTTTGGAGTTTACTGTGTTTTCTCTTTTCTTTTTCATTTCAACTTGTAAGTAGTTGTTGAAAGACAACAGAAAATTGATAGTTTTGGACTGTTCTGAGCTTTTCTGAGTCAATCTACACTGAGCATGTGTGCGTGCGCCTATGCGCGCACGTGTCTGTGTCTGTGTGTGTATGTGTGCGCATTTATGTATGTGTGCGTGGTGTATATTTTGCGTTACAGCTTTACGGCTGCCATTAAAATCTGTTGATTTAGACTTCTAAAGCTTTTTACTTTCTGTACGCGATGTCGTCGCTCTCCTTTGTCATGTGTAATGTCTTGAAATGTCTTGTAATGTCTTGTAATGTCTTGAAATGTCTTGTAATGTCTTGAAGAGTCATGTTTTGAGAAACAATAAAACGTCCACATTAAAAACAAGTTTTATTCCTTTTAACAAGACATTTTGTGCCGTGTCGGATACGGTTGACCGAGAACATTACTGCTTTTCTTAGCTTGATTCTCAGAGGGAAAAAAACATTTGTTTATTCAGAATCGAGGCAGTTGAGACTAATTGCATTCAAAACTCTATTCTAAATCTATTCTGGACTATTACTGCTACTTGATGGTTTTCATTCCGGCACAAAGCGAGCGATTTTGACAAGACAGGTTTGATCGATGGTATTGAACCTGGAACGAAATGAACCGGAAGACATACTGGATAGCATTTCACCAACGTCCTAACAATTCCGCTAAATAATAATTCTTTATAATTTAGACACAGTTTTAAAACGAGGGTTTTTATCGATTGGTAAATTCGTCGCTGACACTTTGTCTCATCGACGCAGGAGCGATGAAAGAGGCAAAGCTAACTTCACCAGGGTTTGAAACCATTACTGAAACATCCGGAACAAATGCCACGAGGCATTCTCTCCCAATGCTCTAACGATTCTGTCAGCTCCCTCCCCCCACCGCCGCCGCTACCGCCGCTACTACTACTACTACTACTACTACTACTACTACTACTAGCATGGATAAATGCAAAATAGTATAGAGTGTACAAAATGGTTTCTGGAATCAGTAATGTTTCGATTTCGGGGAATTCAAGAAAAGGAATCTTAAAGAAAAAAAAAAAATCAAGACCAAAACAAAGCAGAACAAAACAGAGATCGCGGCTTCGCGACGGAAAGAAATGTTGAATGAACAAGTTTTGTAAATGTATGGTTATTTTCATTTATAGCTGTGAATGGAAAAAAACCTCAATCTTGTAGTTTTCAACAGAACTGATCTTTGCTGTGACTGGAACATGCCCTGGGAGCATTCTGTATACAATTCCATATAAATGAAACAATTGGATTTCCAGTATGTAAATGCGTTTCAAAATTGGCGAAAATGTAGCAGGTGCGATGATTGAATGTTATAAATTCGGTTAGAAGAAATGATTTTGCTATTGAAATAACTAAAGAGGAAGTTCACTTCCTTCAGGGATGTAAGTAAACACCGCAAGGCACTCTTCCGATTCTGTTTTGTCTTTGTCAATGAAGTAACGGCGATAATAGTTTTTCCGAACATTGCTATAATGATACAAATATTTTAAGGGGAAGCTTTGTGTGTTTACTCGTTTCTAGCACTTCATTGCTGCATGTTTTGCTGCCTGTTACTTGGAACATGGACAAACGTTACTAAATACTCTAAAAACGTGGTGACTTTTATCACAGTTTCACTAAATGTTTTAGGTGTCAACGTAGTCAAGGGTAGGCATAGACTCTCTCTCTCTCTCTCTCTCTCTCTCTCTCTCTCTCTCTCTCTCTCTCTCTCTCTCGCCTCTCCCTCCCTTTGACCCAACGCCACAACAAGTTGTAACAACTGGAGGAGGTCGGGTAGACAGAGCTGCTCTACAACTCAGCTGGTTCTCATTTTTCAGTTGATTAATCTGTAACAAAGTGGAATAAAGGGTCTTGCTGAAGGAAACAATGCACTGCTAGGTGGCGGAAATGAACCCACGACATTATGATCCTGAGCAAAATATCCTAGCCACCTACGCCTTCATCTGTAAGTCTATACTGTGAATTTAATATATAAAAAAAATGATCAAATACACGTCAAGCCAATAGTGTTTTAATCGTGAAAATCTCGTCCGTTTTTACAGATTTCATTTTCCGTTATTTTCAAAGGCTCTGCGGCGTAAGTACTCTTCAGTTGGCCTGATGTACTTTTATTATGCTGTTTCGGCACAAACTGAACTTCACTCCATGTGTCGTCAGTGATTTTGGTTCGTGCCGATAAACAGCAAACCACAGATGCAAGTGAATTCTTTGAGAAAGTTACTTTCTCTTTCCATACAACCTCTTGGACACATCTCTCTGATTGCAACAACATCGTGATTATATATTTAATTTATGGCGATTAGAGTGTGTGTATTTGGCAGAATCGTTACAGAGGGAGAGGTAAGTGTTTTCAGGTATTTGTTCTGAGTCTTTGCGTCGGAATTACAATCTTGCAGAGATTTGACATTACCTTTTATATTTCCGAGGCCGTAATGTAAAATACCAATTGAAGATCCGTTTCCAAGTCTATCCATATTCGTTTACTCGCAAAGCAATCACTTTTACTCTATTACTGAAGAAGGATGTGGTCGCCAATGTAGAGTATGTCATACGACAGGATGATGATGATGATGATGATGATGATGATGATGATGACTCTTAACAAATGGTATCTCTTGGTTGGTCTATAATTGCAGGTTTTTCTTGATGCAGTAGACCAATGATCAAGCTCAATCCATCAATGACCATCTCCGTTTTTATTATACCAGACTAAATCATTCAATATTCGACCCTTCTGTAAAACAATGGGGTGGGTTTTGAGCGCAATTTGGTTGCTATATCTACGAGGTTTAACGAACATGTAACAACTTCCTGGCTGGTTGAGTTATCTCTTGGTATTATTACTTGGATAACGATACATAGAAATAATGCATTATCCGCGCCTTACAAGAATATTCTCCAAAACGTTATGCGTTGTTCTCCCTAGCGAATGCTTGGAGAAACCACCTGACAATCACAGACGATCGCATGTCATTAAACTTGTATGAACTTTTACGTTAGACCTTCTCCTGATCCCTTCAGCCTTATGTTCGTCGCTTATGTTGCTTTATCACAGCGGTGTTTAATATTTTTTAAAATCCCAAACCATTTCGAAAAATCAATAATTCCCTACGACTCAATTTTTTTCCCGATATTTAAATAACAATATACGATTTTCTAATAATTAAATAAAATTAACATATATTATTATTCTTTTGGAAATACTCTTAATTGTTTTCCTTGCGTAGTAGGAATCCCGTGCATGGCGTATTGTATAAAATACTCTTGGATATCTCTAGTTTTATTAGATAATTTCTCTTCGCGTCTCTTTCATAATTATTCTGCCACCTGGAGTTTGCAAACCGTTTCTTTATTCAATAAGCAAAGCAACATGAAATGAATGGCTATCAAGCTAAAAATTCATTAAATTTGTTTATTTGCATTAATAATCATATATTACGTAAAGTCATGCAAAATTACCGATTCTGGCAATTCTGATCCTCTCAACTATCGAGCTTCATGTTAATATAGCAGAACTTTCTTTGACTGGAATGAGATTTACAGCCACATGTTTATATAAATATACGCGCGGCACATGCTGAGAGGCTGAAACGCTTATTCATATGCACGCGTGCACCAGTCTCTTAGGAAGCATTGCAGATGAAGAGACACACACATACACATACGTATATTTATGTAGAAATATATGTATGTGTGTATACATATATATGTATGTGTATGTGTATATGCGCGCGCGTGTGTGTGTGTATATATATGAGTATATGTATGTATATATATGTGTGAGTGCATCTTAAAAGATTTCCATATTTTCTATTTGTGTTAACTGGTTTATATATGTTTAATCGCATTATTCAATTTATAATGTTAAATCTCACTACAAGAATGCAAAGATATAAAACAATATATTGAATTTGAGAAACTACACACACACACACATCCACACACAAACATACATTTACACACGCACATACACGTGCGCGTGCGCACTAAGCTAGTGATAAAGTATATAAGAGATAAGAAGAAATTTGAAATACGTTGGTTTTGGTGGTGGTTGGGGAGCAGCAAAAAGATAGATTCCCAGAAATGATAGATTGGCAGTCAGTTAGACATATAAGACATGGAACTAAATATGTTTGCTGTTTTGCTCTTGTACACTTTCAGAATTTATTGCAAGTATCTTGCAATTTCTTTACAGAAAATTCTTGATGGAAAATTTCAATTTCGTTTTGTATTTTTCTTTGTTTTAAAGAAAGCATTGCATTTGCATGCAGTGTTTTCGTTGTCATTAGGTACACGATAAAGGCAATCTATATATTTACGAGAAGAGGGAAGAGGAAGAGGTGGAGAGAGAGAGAAAGAGAGAGAGAGAGAGAGAGAGAGAGAGAGAGAGAGAGAGAGAGAGAGAGAGAGAGAGAGAGAGAGAGAGAGAGAGAGAGAGAAACAGTGCAGAGTAAATTGGTTGGAAATAGTAACTGGAAATCAGATAATCGTGACTTCACATTGTTCTCTCGTCATAGGATTTGGAAAAATCAATAAATCTAATCCGGCATCTGTTATAGCTTTGCAAAAATCAACGCATAGAAATCATTGGGTTTCTTTTGGTTACATTGTTTCCATTTCGTACTGTCTTTTCTAATGACGACTCAAATTCGAATATGCATTACAAAAATGTTATAGTAAGCAGATTACCAAATGTTTGATGTTATTTAATTTTTGATTTAACATCTACAATTAATATTTATGTACAATTAATTTATGAAGCACAATTAAGTATTGTTAAACACTAAACAAGTAATAAATTTTCTTTTCTTATTCAGATAAAAACTCGGTTGTTGCTTTACTAAAGGACAAATTGTGTTTCTGAGGAACAATATTTGCTGAGTATCAAAATAACGTTCTGGGTTCAATACTTCAGACACATTTTGTCGCTACGAAATACATTATAGACACTTCTCTGTTTTTCCTAAATTATGTCATGCACTTGTGAATAAAAGAGTCTCCGATTATAAGCATCCGACAAACTAATCACTAGACGGGTGAAATATTCACACGACACATATTCAGTTACTTCAATGTTTTTATTGTTATGTTAACTGGTTCGATTGATTCTTGAACCAGAGATAGAATAACGGTTTGAAATTTTGGTACAAGGCCAGTAATTTTGTGGGATGAGATCAGATGATTACATCGACCCCCTGTGTTCAATTGGTTCTTATTGTGTCGACCCCGAAATGATGAATGGTAGAGTGGGCCTCGGTGGATTTGAACTGAGAACGTGAAGACGGACAGAATGTCGCTAAGCAGTTTTCCCGGTGTGCTAACGATTCTCCCACCTCATCGCCTTCAAATGTGGCAAGATATTTAATTTGCAAGAATATAAACAAAATGTCTTAAAGAATAACCAACCAATTCACTTGCTTTTTATATTTCTTTTTCATCAAACGACATTTCTATGAAGAATGAGTCAATGTGTCTCAATTGAGATATTTATCCAGAATGTTCAATGTAATGGAGTCCTCTAGATGACGCCAACTGGAAGCACCAGACAGAGCAATATTCAGTTAATAATTATCAGTGTGAAACTGGGGTATAAGTACAGATGGAGATATAATCCAGCTGTTGACTGTCACAAGAAAAGAACAGATGCAAGCAAAATTCAGCTGTTGACGACAAATAAAACATTAAATTGCTGATTGATCTCGTGTGATAAAACAGTTTTCCGCCGAAATATAAAGATTATGTAAAATGTGTTAGTTATAGCAAGGAGATAATGAAAGTAAATCGTGAGCTAAACACGAGACGTTGGGTAGAATTGCAACAAAACGTCGAATTATATTGTTTGAATCAGCAGAAAGTGTATGGCTGTCACACTGGCTTTTAGTGTACAGCAATATTGTCTTCATATCTGATGTGCATGTTTGTGTGTGCTTTTGATTGTGTTTGTCGCCATCACTGCTTGACAACTTGTCTCGGTTTGTTTACCCCCCCCCCCCATTTCTACCGGTTCGGTGTAGAGACCGATGAAATAAGCACCAGTTTTTATAGTTTTAGCATTCGGGTCGATTTGTCTGACTAAACACTTCAAGCTGTGCCCTAGCATGGTCGCAGTTCAATGACCGAAATGAATAAAAGATAAAAGAAGATTAAAATTTGTTCTAAATCTAATGAATTG